>NC_044036.1:218360940-218563440 GCF_901765095.1 Microcaecilia unicolor | reverse complement strand
GATGGCATTAAGAAGGTGGGTGGGAATGGGATCAGAGGAACAGGTGGTACATTTTGAGGAAGAAAGGAGAAGTGTAGTTTCCTCTATAGTAACTTCAGGAAAGGAGGAAAAAGAATGAGGGGAAGGAGAGAGAGGGGAACGGACTAGTGGAGGGAGAGGTGGCGAGGTAGAGAATTCAAGGTTTATCTTTTGAACCTTGTCGTGAAAGAATTCAGCAAGGGTCTGAGGAGATAATGAAGGGGGAGTTGGGGGAGGGGGCACCTTGAGGAGAGAGTTCAATGTGGTGAAGAGAAGTCGAGGGTTAGAGCCAAGAGAGTTGGTCAGTTGGATATAATAATCCTGTTTGGCGCGTAAAAGAGCAGATTGGAAGGAGGTCAGCATGAACTTAAAGTGTAGGAAATCAGCAAGGGCCCAAGATTTCCGCCAGAGGCGTTCGACGGAGCGAGTACAGGAACGTAGGTAGCGGATATTAGAAGTCAGCCAAGGTTGGGGTTTTGTGCGCCTTATAGGGCAAGTCATCAAAGGTGCAAGAGTGTCTAAGGCAGAGGATAGAGTATTGTTGTAAGAAGAAACAGCCTCGTTGACAGACGTGGATGGTGCCACAGTAGAGAGGAGGTTTGAAACATGGGAGGATAGAGATGAAGGGTCAATATCGTGAAGATTCCTAGATAAATTAGATATAATAGGACGGGACTGGGAGGGAGGAGATTTAAGTGTGAAAGTTATAAGATGGTGATCAGAGAGGGGAAGATCAGAGGCAAGGAAACTAGAGGGTGAACAGTTGGAGGAGAAGATGAGATCAAGACAGTGACCATTTTGATGAGTGGGGGAGGTGGAGCATAGTTGGAGATTAAAGGAGGATGTTAAAGCGAGTAACTTGGAAATATAAGAGTTGGAAGGATCATTAGCAGGAATATTAAAGTCACCAAGGATGAGAGAGGGGGAGGAAGGATCATGGAAGAAGGCAAGCCAGGCATCAAAGTCACTGAGAAAGGATGGCTCTGGCCCACTGCCAATGGTGCCTGCTTCAAGTGTCCTCCCCATGGGCTTAACCATCAGGCTGTGTGCCTGGTTCCAGATGTGCCCAAGAAAGCATAAAAAAGCCTGGAACTAGCCCCCTGTAACCAGCATGGCTCTGGCCCACTGCCAATGGTGCCTGCTTCAAGTGTCCTCCCCATGGGCTTAGCCATCAGGCTGTGTGCCTGGTTCCAGGTGTGCCCAAGAAAGCATAAAAAAAAGCCTGGAACTAGCCCCCTGTAACCAGCATGGCTCTGGCCCACTGCCAATGGTGCCTGCTTCAAGTGTCCTCCCCATGGGCTTAACCATCAGGCTGTGTGCCTGGTTCCAGGGGTGCCCAAGAAAGCATAAAAAAAAGCCTGGAACTAGCCCCCTGTAACCAGCATCGCTCTGGCCCACTGCCAATGGTGCCTGCTTCAAGTGTCCTCCCCATGGGCTTAACCATCAGGCTGTGTGCCTGGTTCCAGGTGTGCCCAAGAAAGCATAAAAAAAAGCCTGGAACTAGTTCCCGGGTGCCTGGGCCCTTGTAACCAGCATGGCTCTGGCCCACTGCCAGTGCCTGCTTCAAGTGTCCTCCCCAAGAGCTTGACCAGGCTCCGTTACTAGTTCCCTCTTCAATGCTTCAAAAATGGGACTGAAGTACCTCATGCAGTTAAGCAGAGCATGCGCTTATCCGGCGTGCACTTAAATGGAGTGCACTGTATTCGCAAATTGAGCCGCCTGTTAAAGTTTTCAATCTGATCGATTTTGTTATGAATAATAGCTTTATCCTTAATCAGGCACTCAGTTGTGGTTTTTAATGAACTTAAGTTCTTGTTGGAAGAGTATTTTCTGGCTATCAGTATCTTGCTGTCTACAGAGTCAGACAGAAGATCAACTTTAGTCACCAAAGAAGCAGTGTCCGAAGCAGCTTTTGTAATTGTCTTATTCAAATGCTGTAACATTATCCAAATGCTTCCTAGGGTTACCTCTGTGGGAGCTAATAGCTCCTGCTGTAAATCATCTGCAGGCTTTCCAGGCGAGGCGCCATCTGTCGAGGATTCCTCAGCCCCCCTTCGGAGGCTTCTGAAAACTCTGCCTCACCTCTTGTGCTTGCAGGACACACAGGAGGGTTAAGATCTGGTGAGGAAAGAGTTGTTATTAGCCCCAGGGGAGTCATCGTCGCTCCTCCACACGCTCCCACAGCAGGGCTCCTGCCTCCTTCTCCCGTGGCGTGCTCGTAGCAAAACTATCGAGGGTCGACTGGACTAGTTGGGTGGTTCCTGCCACGGATGGTAAGCTTTTAACCACCCCTTTCCTTTTTGTATGCGGCATCTTTCAAAGAAAACTATTGTATTTAAGATAGAAAAGGAAAAAAAATCCAGAGAGCCTCGATGCATGCTAACAAGCAACGCCTGCCATCTTGGAACACCCCCCCTCCTTAAGCTTTTATATTTGCTTCAGACACTACCCAGGGCCGTGCCTAGGGTCTCTGGCGCTCTCCTGCAGACTATCAGTTGGCGTCCCCCCCTGCAGACTAACACTAAAATGAAAATAAAATGATTTTTTTCTACCTTTGTTGTCTGGTGACTTTCTTTTTCTGATCATGCTGGCCCACTGATTCTGCTGCTATCTGTCCTCTTAACTCCGTTTCCAGGGCTTCCTTTCCATTTATTTCTTTCCTTTCCTCCTATCTTCTTCATTTCTGGTCCTCAGCTTCTGCCTATTTTCTTCATCCATGTGCAGTTTTTCTCCTCTCTTCCTTTTCCCTCATTTCATCTCCTTCATCTCTCTTCCCTCCCCTCTATGTCCAGTAATTTCTCCTCTCTCCCTGAGCCCTGCCCTCCCATCCATGCTCCTCTGTCCCCCTCCATTAATCCCTATCCAGCAATTCCCCTCTCTCCCTGAGCCCTGCCCTCCCATCCATGCTCTTCTGTCACCCTCCATTAATCCCTATCCAGCAATTCCCCTCTCTCCCTTCCATGACCCCCCCTCGCATCCATGCTCCTCTCTCCCCTGTCCTCCCGCTCCCATGTCCCAGTTGGCCTGGCCCGCCCTCTTCTCCCCTCCCCCTTCGCATCCATGCTCATCTCTCCCCTGCCCTCCCGCTCCCATGTCCCAGTTGGCCTGGCCCGCCCTCTTCTCCCCCCCCCCTTCGCATCCATGCTCCTCTCTCCGCTGCCCTCCCGCTCCCATTGTTCAACTACCCGCCCTCTTCTCTCCCCCCAACATCCCTTTTCTTTTTTTTCTTTTTAAATTTACCTCCATGGCAGTCCAGCAGCGCAGCGTCAGTGAAGGAGGCGGCACTCCCGACGTCTCTAGCCTTCCCTTCCCTTGACGTCAGAAGAAGGCGGAACACAGCGAAGGGAAGGCTAGAGACGTCGGGAACGCCGCCTCCTTCACTGATGCTGCGCTGCTGGACCGCCACGGAGGTAAATTTAAAAAGAAAAAAAAGAAAAGGGATGTTGGGGGGAGAGAAGAGGGCGGGCAGTTGAACAATGGGAGCGGGAGGGCGAGCGAGGTGAGCATGGTGCGGCGGCGCCCCCAGAGGGTGGCGCCCTCCTGCCATGCTTGCCCCGCTTACCGTGTTGGCACAGCCCTGACACTACCGATAAAAATTTAACCAGGTGTAATGAGCAAACTTCAGAAAAAAATTGATAGGTGTATCTGGAATAATAAACCCTTGAGAATATAGCAAAGCAAATCCTGTATCAGTGTTTCCCAAGACCAGTCCTGGAGTACACCTTGCTAGTCAGGTTTTCAGGATGTCCACAATGACTATGCATGAACTTGATTTGCATACACTGCCTCTATTATATGCAAATCTCTCATGCATATTCATTGTGGATATTCTGAAAACCTGACTGGCAAGGGGTACTCTAGGACCAGACTTCAGAAACATTGTCCTATAATCACCTCTAAAGAGTGAGGGAGTAGGTGCTCCCAGCTTATAATAAATACTATTTACCTACTCAGTAAAACATATTAGACTGGAAATAGTGAAAACAAAGCAACATTACATACAGAATATCCATTGCATTACCTTTCTTGGATTGAGTCCTACAAACCAGTGTGTGTGTGGGTGGGGGGGGGGGGGGGGGGGGGGATCAACCACCATTTCAGTAGATATATGGAGAAATTAGGTCTCACCTGATAATTTTATATTAGTCCTTCACATTATTCCAGAACCTGTGGGCTAGTTGTATCCATCAACCAGAAGGAGATAGAGAACTAAAAACTGAGCCAAGACATATCTCTCTTGGCATCCAGTCCAGCTCCTCAGTATTTACGTAGACAAGCAGTAAGGAGAAACTCAGAACAAAACACAACAACCTTAAAGAACTCGCTAACGTAACACTAACCAGATGAACAAATGTGTGGACCTCTCATCTCTGGACAACTTGTAGAGAACAAGAGATATGCAGGAAGCACCATGCAAGGTGACAGTCATCATTTGACCCATTACTTTACACTGACTAAACATCTCAGAAACCTCGGTTAGGGCTCTGGAATGGTGGGAAGGACTAATGTAAATCAGGTAAGATAATTATGTAGCTTCATACTATTCCAGAACAGGTAGGATGTCCAAAAGCAATCCCTAGAGTGGGTGGGGTCCTGGTGCCACTGCCGCCCTGAGGACTGAAGCTCCAAAACTGGCTTCCGAGCACACTGCAACGTCCACCTTGTGGTGCTTGGCAAAGGTATACAGCATTGACCACATTGCCGCCTTGCAAATATTCACCGAATGGCCAGGATGTTGCTGAACAACTCGTAGAATAAGCCCGCAAGGCCTGAGAAGCCTGCTTCCCTACAAACAAATAAGCTGATGTAATGGTCTCCTCCAGCTATCAATTGTGAGCTTGGAAACCAAGAGATCAAGTCTCAGTTTACTAAAAAGCACAGTCATCAAATGAGGACTCTATGCACATTGAGAAGCTTCAAGGAAGAATACCGAGTCTCTTCGTTCTCTCTGCAAAAGGACGGAAGCTCTACAGATTGGTTGAGATGAAATGCCGATACCACTTTTGGAAGAAAGGAAGGAATCGTGCGGAGGGAGAGCCCTGCCTCCGAAAAGCAAAGAAAAGGATCCCGACAAGAGAGAGAGAGCCTGAAGCTCCGAAACCCTACATGCCTACGCAAAAGCCACCAAGAACACTGGCTTTGGCATAAGATCTTTCAAGAAGAAGAAACTGAAAGACTAAATTAAGGTTCCACAGTAACACAGATGACAGCAGATAAAAGACCTGTATGGCCCATCCAGTCGACGCAACAATATAACTCATAGCATAAGATATAATCTAATACTTCATATGTATACTTGATCTTGATTTGTCCTTGCAACTTTCAGGGCATAGACGGTAGAAGTCTGCCTGGCATTGTCCTTGTTCTAAAACTTCTGAATTTGTTATTGAAGTCCCACTCCAGCCCATCCATGATCAGGGCACAGACCACAGAAGTCTGCCTATCACTGGGAGCTTTACTTCCCAATTACTGGTGTTTGCAAACTATTCACCACTAAGCTTCTATGGATCCATTCCTTCTAAATAGGATTCCTTTGTGTTTATCCCACATAATTTTGAATTCCGTTAATGTTTTTATCTCCACCACTTCCCGCGGGAGGGCTTTCCAGATATCTGCCACCCTCTCCTTGAAAAAGTACTTCCTGACATTCCAGATACCCCACCCCCACCCCCACTCCCAACCTCAATTCATGTCCTCTAGTTCTACCACCTTCCGGTCTCTAGGAAAGATTTGTTTGTAGATTAATACCTTTCAAATATGTGAATGTTTATATCATATCACCCCTGTTTCTCCTTTCCTCCAGGGTATACATGTTCAGGGCATCTCAACATATGCCTTGCTATGCAAAACCCCTACCGTTTTCTTTGCTTTTCTCTGAACCACTTGAAGTCTTTTTACATCCTTTGCAATATACGACCTTCAAACCTGAATGCAATACTCCAAGTGGGGCCTCACCAACAACTTGTATAGGGGAATCAACACCTCCTTTTTTCTGCTGGTTATACCCCTCTCTATGCAGCCTAGCATTCTTCTGGTATGGCCACTGTCTTCGCACTGTTTCATCAATTTGAAATTCTCAGACATCGTCACCCCAAGGTCCCTTCTCCTGAGCTTAGCAATCTCTGTCCTCCTTTGGATTTCTGCACACCAAATGCATCACTCTGCACTTTTTGGCATTAGCTGCCAGAAGCTTGACCAGTCTTCTAATGTTTGGAGATCTCATCTCATGGTTTTTACTCCCTCCGGGGTATCCACTTTATTGGCTATCTTTGTGTCATCTGCAAAAAGTCAAACTTTTCTTTTTAACTCTTCAGCAATGCCTCACAAATATATTAAACAGAATCAGATTCAGCCACAGCACTGACCCCTGAGGCACTCCACTACTCACCTTCCTTTCCTCTGAGCAGATTCCATTTACCACCACCCCCTGTCACCTATTGATCAACCAGTTTCCAATCCAGTTCACTTTGAGGGGCATAATCAAACGGGGACGACCATCTCTAAGGGCGTCCATCTCTAAGGACGTCCCAGCGAAGGGGTGGGGAAACCCGTATTATCGAAACAAGATGGACATCCACCTTTCGTTTCGATAATACGGTTGGGTATGCCCAATCTCAACATTTAGGTCGACCTTAGCGCTGCATACATCTAGTAGTGCTATAGAAATGATAAGTAGTAGTAGTAGTAAATGTTGAGATGGTGACCTTAGAGATGGTCGTCCCCGGTTTTCGGCCATAATGGAAACCGAGGACGCCCATCTCAAAAACGACCAAATCCAAGGCATTTGGTCATGGGAGGAGCCAGCACTCGTAGTGCACTGGTCCCCCTCATATACCAGGATACCAACCAGGCACCCTAGGGGACACTGCAGTGGACTTCAGAAATTGCTCCCAGGTGCACAGCTCCCTTACCTTGGAAATGGGACTTGATATACCGCCTTTCTGAAGTTTTTGCAACTACATTCAAAGTGGTTTACATATATTCAGGTACTTATTTTGTACCAGGGGCAATGGAGGGTTAAGTGACTCGCCCAGAGTCACAAGGAGCTGCAGTGGGAATTGAACTCAGTTCCCCAGGATCACAGTCCACTGCACTAACCACTAGGCTACTCCTCCACTCCACACCTTGGGTGCTGAGCTCGGCTTTCTATTATGCTGATTTGGGCGACCCTGAGAGGACGCCCATCTCCCGATTTGTGTCGGAAGATGGGCATCCTTCTCTTTCAAAAATGCCCCTGTTTGGGTCCTAAGATCAGCCCTCAACCTTATTCATGAATTTTCTGTGGCGGACTGTATCAAAGGCTTTGCTGAAATCCAAGTAGATCACATCTAGCACATGTCTTTTATCCAGTTCTTTGGTCATCCAGTCAAAGAAGTCAATCAGATTCGTTTGGCAGGATTTTCCTTTGGTAAAGACATGTTGCCTCAGACCCTGCAACCTGTTGGTTTCTAGAAAGTTAACTCTTTTCATTCAGCAGTGACTCCATTATTTTTCCTACCACCAATGTGAGGCTTACCCGCCTGTATTTTCTCACTTCTTCCCTATCCCCACTTTTATGAAGAGGGACTACATTCGCTTGTCTCCAATCCTGCAGAACCTCTCTAGTCTCTAAAGATCTATGAAATAAGTCTTTAAGAGGACCTGCCAGGACTTCTGAGCTACCTTGGTATCCTGGGATGCATCCCTTCTGGCCCCATAGCTTTGTCCACTTTCAGATTTTCAAGCCGTTTATAAAAGCTTTCTTCCGTGAACAGTGCAATATCCACTCCAGATATAACCTTAGCAGCTGACCACGGTCCTTCTCCAGGATGTTCTTCCGTGAATACTGAGTAGTAGTAGTTTAGCATGTTTGCTTTATTCTCATCACCCTTCACATAGCCACTCAGCATTTTCCAATCTTACAATTCAATTTCTAGCTTTTCTCCTTTCCCCAATAAATCTGAAAAAGGTCTTGTCACTTCTTTACATATTTAGCCATTTTTTCTTCTGCCTTTGCTTTTGCTAGCTGTATTGCCCTCTTTGCTTCTTTGAGTTTAATCCGGCAATCTTTTCTATGATCCTGCATTCTTCTGTATTTCTTGAACGAAGCCTCTTTTGCTCTTATATTTTCAGCCACTTGTTTGGAGAACCTTATAGGCTTCTTGTTTCTCTTGTTTTTGTTTACTTTCCTTGTATAAAGATCTGTTGCCATATTTATAGCAGCTTTCAGCTTAGAACACTGCGTTTCCACTTCTCCTATGTCTACCTATGCCATCAGTTCATTCTTCTGATAGACCCCCATTTAACCAAAATCAGCACGTCTGAAATCCAGTACTTCGAGTTTTGTACACCTGCACTCCATTTTCACTCTTATATCAAACTATATTGCGTTATGATCATTATTGCCTAGGTGGGCACTAGATCCAGCTTCGACCCTTCCCTCATGGGTTCTGTCACCATTTGTCTGAGCAAAGCATTTTGAGAGGCATCTACGATATCTCTGCTTCTTTCCAATTCTGCCAATGGGACTTTCAATCCACATCAGGCAAGTTGAAATCTCCCAGTAATAGCGCCTTCCCTTTCATTCCAACCTTATGGATATCTTTTATTAGATCTTTGTCCAGCTTTTCTATTTGTGCCAGAGATCTGTAGATATCACCTGTGTGGATACAGGTTCCATCTTCTCTTTTCAAGTCAATCCATATAACATCTTCCTTTCCCCTGCATTTCAGCTGCTTGGATATTTTTCACAAAGCGTGCCACTCCTCCACTTCGTTGGCCTTCCCTATCCTTCCTAAAAAGATTATAGCCTGCTATCATCACATCCCATTCATGGGAATCATTGAACCATGCCTCTGTAAAAGCAAGTCTTCCTCAAACATCAGGGCTTGCAAATCTTGAAAATTTTTACTTGAGCAATTGTGCTCACTGCTTTCCATGTGTTAAGTAAGTTTAGATTGTTTTCTATATTATTACTTTCCCCTTCTTCCAAGTAACAGAAGAGAAGGTTCAAAAGTACACAAATCAAGACAACAACAACAACAAAAAAAAAGCACAAAAGGGCCTCCAAGGCTGGAACAATGGTACAATCTTTACTAAAAGGAACCTGACACAGGCCGTGTTTCGGCGCAACATGCGCTTGCATCAGGGGTCTGACAAAACACAAATATACAAAATTATAAATTAAAATAAGTATCCATGCATATAATAATCAAAATAAAATTAAAAATTATATCTAAGAACAGAATAGGAAAGCATAAATATGTCCATGCATGTGTTAATACAAAAAGACAGATTTTATATATATATATATATATCAAATGAAACTATGTATACTGATCTTTAAAATAAATGTCCGAGTGGACATTTGTCCATGCATATGAGAACATACATAACATTTAAAAATGTAGAAATATTTTAAAATAGCATAAAAACACAAGCAAACAGATGAATAATGTCATACATTAAGAGCACATGCTTGCATCAACTCTAGGATATGTGGTATATGATACTCAATATACACATCTGTGAACAGACTGACCCAGAACCAAAAATTCTCATTGATCCCAAAAAGTTTTGAAATCTGCATGTCTTACAAAAAGCCAACGTCCTTAAAAATAAACAGATGTTTTAAACCGTTCGATATTCATTTGCTGTTGGACATACTTTTATCATTCATTATTTATGATGATTTTATGCGATTTGAATTTATATGTTATGTTTCTTTATCCATACGTGATTATGGTCATTTAGAATATTTAGAGATAAACTAAAATAATATAAAGGGAGCAGGTTTCCACATATAAGAGTTTCTCAATGCTAAGATAAGCAAGATTCCGGCCTTTTATACCTTGCCAAAGGTACATAAGACATTAGTAGACCCCTCTGGGCGCCCTATAGTTTCCAGTAGGGGATCAGTGCTTGAACCATTGTCGATCTACATAGATACTTTTCTAAGACCCTTAGTAGCTGAAGGTAGATCTTATATAAGAGATTCTACGCAATTTATGAATTGTTTTGTTACTGTTTTGTTTGACCTCGTTTTAGTCCTCTTTGAGCTATTCCATATAGAGGATTGAACGTATTAAGTTCATCCAGAAGATTCTGAATTGTTTTTCTTACTTCCACTGTCACCCAGTCCCAGGGGGGTTTGTTCTGCTGAGGCATTACCAATCTCAAATCAAAACTGCATCCCATAACTGTTGCTTTCTGTCTTTCTGGTTCTAGGTGTATTCTGGGCCAGTTATGTTCCCACATATGGTCTGTTAGAATCTATCAGTATCTTATGCACCAAATGAGTGTCTGGTGTGCGTTTAGTTTTGTTTAGTTAGTAAAATAAGGAATACTTGAAAATAAAGACAGAAATAGATTTCAGATAGAAAGATATTTATTCTTACCAAAGTTTCAATTCAGTACAGACATCGGACAGATTCTGGGTTCAATAGCACAGCGTTCCGCCGTCTGAGAAGTGCTGAGGACGACTTCTCAAATTAAGCCAAAATCTCTCTTCTTTTATACCCTTACCTCTCCATAGAAGTCTATGGTGAGGTACAATTTTTTTCCAATTATTTCTCAATTTCTGCGGTTATACTTTCGCGTCCTGCCATCTGTGCATTTGTACCCAGCTCCTTCCGTTCCATCTATTTCAACAGGTTGCCACATTTTCCGGTTATGTCAACATGTTTTTGGAACAAACTGTTTTTGCGGTTACTAACATATTTTTCTGTTGAGATACCAGTTTCACATAATGTTTTTGCAACACCTCTCATCACATCTTCTGATCTCTGTATCATTTTATACATTAATATACAAAAAAAATAAACCCCATTTTGAGAGCCACATTTTTTTCCATTTTATCCATCATTCTTTCATTACAGGTGCTATATTTTATTTGAATATTGTACCTGTTTGTGTTAAGACTCATTGTTCAGACCTGCTTTCTGCAGATTCTCAAATATTAATTCATTTGTTACTTATTTGGCCTAGTCAGTACTTTTTCAGATGTTTTTGGCTCTGTGGCTTTGTCCATCACAATTCCAGTGGTAGATCTAAAACCAGGCCATATATTAACATTCCCCTCTTCACCCTATCCCATAGGGTGACACCAGGGTTAATGTACCATGGTACCATCCATTCCAGAAGGTATCCTACAAGGCCATCAAATTTTCTGTGTCTCAATGCAAACCGGTACAGTCTGAATTATTTGGTTTCAGATTACCATCCTGGCACCACTTCAATTATTTCTATCCTTCCTACTTATCTATATCTATGGTTATACAAAAACTTATAGTTACTATACTTCTACCCTTTAATATGCAGATTCTATCTTATTCTTACCTATTTTATCATTAATTCTTTGGTTATATATTGATTATATCTTATCTTATAAAGCTTTATATGGTTATATTGTATCCCTGTGTGTGCTATTACCTGATTATACAGATGCAGACATCTCTCTAGTGTCTCTAGCAGTTGCATAGCGATTGGTCCTTCTCAGAGGGAGATAGTCCAATGTGTCATCTCCTGTGGTGTTGGGAAGGAGATTTTCGTACAGGACATATTGTCCTGCTGTTGTCTTTTTCGTGATTGCAGTTTCAATTAAGCGTTCTACTAAGCCTCTAGCACAAGGGATTATGCAACACCCTACTAGCACAAAAATTGCTACCACTATGATTATAGTTGTGGCTGCTGAAATGATAAATGTCTTCCATTTACCAAAAGCTTTATCCATCCAACCAGTCCAGGATGTATCAACGCCAGAGTTTTCTGCCAATTCTTGTGACAGTGAGGTTAAGCCTTCCAAAGCTCTGGTGATTGATCCATCTGGAGCTGTATTGTTGGGGATAAAGGTGCAACACTGTGTACCTATCTTTTGGCACACCCCGCCATCAGCTGCTAGAAGTTGGTCAAGAACTAATCTATTTTCCAACGTCATCCTGCTGGTGGCGTCTAATTGTGTTGCAATTCCTTTAACTGCGTCCCTAGTGTAGTTCACAAATCTCTGCTGGTTGTAATATATATAATTAATCCAGTCTACGTTCTTATTTATAGTAGACCACCAAAAGAAAACTGATTCGAATCCTGCAGCTATTTGGTTTCTGGCTTTGAACTCATCAGGGACCCCTCTTGGAACACCAATAGCATCTATATAGACCCGATCATCAAAAGATCCAGGCATTGCATTTCTCTTCACTCGTGAGGAAGAGCTGCTGTGAGGAGGGAGTAAGGATGCTATTATGATTGGAATTACCAATTTTACTAAGGCACATCTGCCTGTCCAACTTCTGTGAAGTGTATGGTGGATAGTATGGGCTCCACAGTACCACCATATGTCTGCTCTAGCTTGTGAAAAGTCTGTGAGATTAAGATTTCGCAGACTCCCTTTTCCTAAGGTTGTGTTACAATTAGTCAAATTTCCTAAAAACCGTGTATTTTGCACCCTATATCGTTCTATACATGTATGATATCTGGTAGCAGGATCTGGAATCCTGAATGCAGGTGGAACCCTCATCCGAGGGGGCAAGTAGGGGTGGTGCTTGTCAAGATGCTGACAAGACTGATTGACTTCTTCTTTTACCTGCAATAATTCTAACATACACCAAAAACCATCTGGATCATTGTGGAGATCTAAAGGGAAAGGAACTACCATTGGTTCTGCTCTTGCATGGGAACAAAAATAACAATTAGAGACATTCAAGCTCTTTGTAGTATAATGTGCCCATTCGAGCCATAGGTTTGTTTCTCCAAATCCTGTTTCTAATGCTATTAAATCTTTGGAATTATTAATTGGCACGATCTGGTAAGGAATTTTTACTTCTGGGATCTTTGTTGGCACCAAAGGATTTGTTTCTGGTTGAGCTGGGGGTGGAATAATCTTGAACGTTCCAACCGGATCTCTACCTGTGGTATCAATTCCTATGGAATAAGTTCTGTATGTAGTGGCTGTTACTCCTCTGAAAGTAACAGCCACTTGATTACATTTGGTCATTGCACAAAAGTTAGTCACTCGCAATTTCATGATAGATATGCTCTTTTTTAGATCTGGAATCTCACTACCTGAGTAGGGGACCCACGAACCTGTATACCACCATACTTGTGTCCAACTTCCGCAATTGGAGAAGGGACACAGGTATACCTCAAAAGCTGACAAGTATTGCTGTACAGGATGTGCCCCACACATTGTGTAAGCACAGACATCAAGGGTTATTGTGGTTGTGTCCGTGGTGGTGGGTAATGCTATTTCGTAAGTGGTAATGAATTGTTTTAGAAAACTTTCTAGATGCTGTGTTCCTTGTATCATGGGCATGGTGAGCACACACAACAGGAGGAAGACTAAGGACTTCATGTTGGTAGTTTTCATGGTTAAATGTAAGATCTGGATTGTACCAAAGGTAATTGGCGGTTAATGAAAATGAGTAACACAATAAATCCTAGGGTCCTAACCAGAACTGTAATTGCTATAATAAATATTCCTAGGTACACCAAAGCTTGATATATCATTAGGAAGAATTTGGGTTGGGTTGGTAAATTCTAATAACTGGGTAGGGTGGGTAAATTCTAATAGCTCCTCTTTCAGGAGGGTCGGGGATATCGAAAAGACTGTATACTTCCAAAGGTCCCAATCCAACCTCTCTAATGAACAGGAAGGGTATCCAATCAGTGCCCAGTACGGCGTATGTGATAATCCAAAAATCTACAACGTCACCAGTTTCTGGTCTTATTAGGAGGTCGTCGGTTTGTTCTATTTGTAAACCTAAAGTTCCTCCAAACAGGATCACAGTGTCTGTAACCGTTCGGCTAGGACCTAGTGTCCAATTCTCAAACAAAGGTTCACACAATGTCAGATATCGGGTGAAGGGGTCCCAATTGGGATCGTCTTCTGGAGCAGGGTCCCAATGAGGATGTATTAACTCTCTTAGATCAAAAAGGTACTCTGGGGGTTCAGGGATTAAGTGTACACCTAAACTAAAAGGCGATGGTGGGGGAGAATCAGGTGGAGAGGGCGGGTTATCTGGTAAATTCTGGGACATATATTGATGGTTACTTAAGGATGATGAGCTATCTGGGAGGTCGAGTGGCTGGGACGGTGATGTTTGGAGTGGCTAAAGTAGTATTCGTGGGAGGAGGAGCGTCACTAGGAGGAACCAGAGAATAAGGAGGAGGGGTGGGTCGTAATTCAAGCAAGGTAATATTATCCTCAAAAGTAGTTGTAAGATTGGGGACAATATGGACCGAGCTACTGATATTATTGGGAGCAGTTGTAGAATGCAAAACAGGAGAATCAGTGAGGATAGGAGTAGTCGCAGAGGTTGCAATAGGCTCTGGAGGATTGCCAGTTGAAAAGTCTGTCGTGGCAGATGTGTCTGCCCAGGGGGTGGGATGACTGGTGGCAATGGGACCTATCTTTGAGGTCGTCTGGGGGGATCTGTATCCAAACAGGCGGGTAAATGCGGTGTATTGTTGGGGCTCTGTGTAGGCTGCTGTAGTAAGTGGTGGAGCAGGAGTAGATGTAAGTACCGAAGTAGTTACAAGTACTGCTGGAGTAGTTGCAAGTACAGAGGTAGTTGCAAGTACCGTGGCGTTTCCGGCTGGCAAGGTAACGTTGCCAGTGGGAAAGGCAGTAAGTGTGATCCAAAGATCAAGGAGGTTACTATCAGCAGTATAGGTAAACAGGGTAGTGAAAAACAAAACCAAACCTATACAAAGTAGGATGATGCACACGAGTCCAACAGCAAACAATCGAGCAGATGGAAAGCAGAAGAAGAGGGTGTATTGATGTAACACCGTCACTGCTGCTGAGACAACGCTCGGACGGGTGCTGGTTCCGTCCGTGTCGTCAGGAATGGTGTCGCCTTCCAAATAAGTGTCGTCGAAGTCGTTCGACCAATGGGAATTGGTTTCAGATACCTGCTCAGAGTGACACTTATCAACAGGGTAAAGTCCAATGTCCAGTGGGTCTGGTGGATCAGGTTCCTTGATATTGTCGAGGGCAGCAAGGTTCTCAGCGGTTGGTTCCCTGCGGAGACTTTTACCAGCGGGGGAGGGTGGTGGTATCAACACTTTCACAGGAGTGGTTGGAAAAGGTGGTATTGGAATAGGAACTTTATGTAGAGAAATAGTCTGTAAGGGAATGAGTTCTTCTGGAGTGAACAGCGGCGGAAATTGCTGTGGCATTTATCTGGCTTGATTCGGGAAATACAAATGTAGAATGTCGAGCAGCTCACAGATGTTGCTGTGCAAACTCTGTACTGTTGAACACGCAACGGACTCTTGTTCTGCCAGATTCAACTGTCCTGCTAAGTTGCGGACTTGGCTGAGATCTTCCGTAAGATTACGGATTCGGATTAGACGGATGCGAAGATCAACGTATGTAAGTGGGAGAGCAGGAACGGTGGGAGGTAGAGGTGAGGATGGCAACTCAAACGCAGGTTCAAATACAGGTGGTTGTTCTGCTGGTGACTCTGGAGAATCAGCGAAGGTTTGGATGACTATGTCAGCCAGATCAAGGAGGTGTGATTCGGGTGATGGATGGTCTAAGTTGATTAAGTGGTTAAGTCTTTGGTCGAGTTGATCAAGATGATTCAAAAGTGTTGGGTGCGGGGTCGGTGGTCTTGGGCTCAGTGGCGGTGGAGATGGGGTTTGTGGTGGGACAGGTCTCTCCAGTGGCTGCTGTGCTGGAAACATCAATGGAAACATCCAGGAGGCCTGATTGGGTATTCGGATAGGCGCGGATATCTTTCAGATGGACCCAGGATGTGTGGTCCTCAAGCTTAGCAGCTGTGGCTGACAGAGCTTCTATCTTGAAGGGCCCAACGTAGATGGGATCTCGCCAGGTCTTGTGCGTGTAATAACGCCGGTGCACTAGATCGCCCACTTTATAAGGGGGGGATCTATTGGCATCACAATCCCCTCTTCTGTCCAAAATGGCCTGTGGAATTGAGGACAGAGAACTTACAATAGTCTGCAAGATATCCCAATATACTGAGTATTGATCGGGTACTTGAGTGTCTGGATTGCCAGGTAGGAGTCGCATCTGGCGACCTGTACATAATTGGAACGGCGTCAGTTTAAGGGAAGAGGATGGAGTGGCACGGAGAGATAACAGTGCCAAAGGGAGGGCATCAAGCCAATTCTTTATCCCATTTGCCATAAGCTGACGCATTTTTGTTTTGAGCAACCCATTGTATCTTTCAACCAAACCATTACTGGTGGGTTTGTAAACACAGACAGTTCTATGTGTAATGCCAAGTGCTGGAAGGAGGTTCTGCAAGAGTTCATTCACAAAGTGTGTACCATTATCTGTGGTAATTTTGCCAGGAATACCAAATCGAGGAATAATTTCATTACACAGTGACTGTGCCATGGTTTGTGCGGTTTCTCTAGTGCAAGGGAAAGCTTCCACCCACTTAGAGAAACTGTCCACGCAGACAAGCAGATACCGTTTACCACGAACAGGTGTCTGCATATCTGTGAAATCAATATACCAATGTTGGCCAGGTCCCTGGACAACAGGCAAATGACCGGAAGGGATGACAGGTCCTCGCTTAGGTGTATACAGAAAACATTTGTAGCAATTATGAACTACAGTGTGACACATGGGCATCATTTGGGGAGCCCATAACTTGGAAGACAATTGATCATACAGTGTATTAGCATTTAAATGTAAAGGATAATGGAGGGCATGCAAAAGAAGGGATAGAACATGCTGTGAAACACATAATTGACCATTAGGATGGGTCCAAATACCATTTGGACTAAGAAAACATCCAGCTTGCTTCCATAAACTGAGTTCTGCTTGTGAAAGTGAGGAAGTGAGGGTATTAGAGAAGTCTGAGGTTAGGGATTCAGAGGGAGGGGACGTAACAGGGGGCTCTGATTCAGGAGATAGTAAGGAGGTTATGACAGGAGGTACAGGGAAATTAGGTGGGGTGTTTGGAGAGGAGGATTCAGAGTGTGTGGAGTCCGAAGGGGTAGAAGGAGGTGTGTCAAAGGGAGGCACTTCGGTTGCAATTACAGGAAGCGCCACATCAGTAGGGGACACGGAAGGAAGGCTGGACAAGGAAGTGACCTCACGGGCTAGTTCATCAGCAGCATGGTTACCATTAATGGCGAAAGAAAAAACTGTCTCCTGATGAGCTTTAATCCAAGAGATACTGGTGCGGAGGCCTTTTTGATGGCGCTTCTCCAACGCATCAAAAAGTGCAGTCCACAAAGGTAAGTGACTGAGAGGTTGTCCCGTAGAGGAAATCATACCCCTCTGGTTCCATTTGCGAACATGGGAATGCAAGGAAGCAAAAACATAGTCTGAGTCGGTGACAATGCTCAAATCAGAGTGTAGCGCTTTATACAGTAGGACGTATAAAACCGCTGCAAGTTCTGCGGTTTGGGCTGTAAATGCATCTGGTAACCTGAATTGTATAGGATCCAGTATGTGTTCTTCCGGTGTATAATGGAGGGCGGCAAAACCAGCAACTCCGTTTTGCTGAGAACCATCTGTAAACCAAACCTCGCCATTCTGCAAGATTTCTGAATGCAGATGGAGGGATTCGGGAACAGACAATTGGGTAGTGCACTCATGGGGAAAGATAGCATTCTGTGCTGTCTCTGTTACAGTGAGTAATGGATCTAGGCGTTGAAGGTCAGTTAAAGTTAATGGGTGAATAGAGTGCACTACACTGAACAAAAGTACTTGATACCTTTGTAACCGGCAGACAGTCATGTGACTAATCTGTTTGTCCAACAGATATTTTACATCATGGGACGTGTGAAGAATCACCGGAAGGTGAGGAATGTAGCTGTATAATTTTGTGACAGCTGTGCTTGCGGCAACAAGGCCTTTCTCACAAGTGGCAAAGGCTCTTTCAACAGGTGAAAAAGTACCTGAAAGGTAACCACAGGCAAGATCATCATGTTCTTGAGTGATTAGGCAAGACCAAGTAGTTTCAGTATGCACGACCCAAAGGTGCACATCCTGAGAAACATCAATAGTTGCCAATGGTGAGGAAAGCATAACATCTTTTACAAGAGCCATAAGATCTGATGTTTCCTGAGCCGTGAAGTTAATGGGTTCTCGTTTAATATTCTGTTTACCTTGTAGTTTCATATAAAATGGCTGTGTTCGAGCTGAATAATTGGGTATCCAAAGGCGACAAAAATTCAACATGCCAAGGACACCTCTGAGATCAGAAACGGTAGTGGGCATTCGCAAGGAGGATACATGTTGGAGAGTATCGGGACCTAGGCCCTTCTGACGGGGGCCTATGTGGTGTCCAAGGAAGGTAACATGTGTCTGAGCTACTTTTAATTTCTTTCTGTTAACTTTATAGCCTTTGGTAGCAAGGAAGTCAAGAAAGTCACAGGTGACCTGAACGCATGTGTCAAAGTCAGGGCAGGTAATGAGCATGTCGTCTACATATTGTACAATAGAGGTTTGTGGTGGGAGATCGTATCTGTACTGTTTAAATTCCTGTATGTGTCCTGCTAAAGTTTGAGAAAAGACTGTTGGACTGTCTGTAAATCCCTGGGGGAGACGGGTCCACTGATATGTTGTGTTATTGAATTGGAAAGCCGTTAGCGGGCGGCTTACAGGGTCAAGGGTGATCGAAAAGAAGGCGTTGGACAGGTCAATGGTGGAATGATATGTCTGCAAGGAGATACTATTGAGGAGTGTAGTTGGGTTTTCCACGTTTGGAAATACCGCGTAAGTGAGGTCATTTAGCGCGCGTAAGTCTTGTACTATACGGAAGGCGCCAGGCTCTTTCTTTGGCACTGGGAATAATGGAGTATTGTATGGTGAATTACACTTTTCAATGATGCCTTGCTGTAATAAGGAATCAATTTGTTCCTGAGCACCAGCAATAACTTCAGGTTTTAGTGGATACTGGGCAATTTTAGGGCCTTTGCAACCCGGTAGCAGCTGAATACGATGGGGAGGGCCTTTAACCTCACCATAGGGTTTCTCAGGTGTGGCCCAAAGAAAACTTGGTAGGTCATTCAGAGCGACCTCTATCTGTTTCTCAACCATAGAGGTGACAGCCATCATGAGTGAAGTGGTTTCATTAGGGGAAGGATCAAAATGAATCTCAAAGTGAAATAATGTCAACAGGTCTCTCCCAAGTAAATTGACAGGGCACAACGGAGCATACAAAAAGGGAGCAGATAGTTGTTGATCCGCATAGGTAATTGGCAAGGGCTCAAGCAGGGGTGTGTCTGTAGGGACACCATCAAATCCTGTGGTGGTAATATTGTTAGGGGAAACTTTAAGAAGTTTCTGCAATTTGTGCGGGACATGGGCTAGCACAGAGCGAGAGGCGCCTGTGTCTATTAAAAAGGGTACGGGGACATCACAGATTAACAAGGTGATCATGGGATCATCCAATTCTGCAGCAGTGTGGACCACGCCTAGTCACTGTGGGCGGCGTTGGTCGGGGTTCCATAAAGGGAATGACTGGCGTTCTGGGGGATTTTGGCGGTTTTGACGGCGGATTTGATTCATAAGTGCATTTTGTGGTGGTAGCGAGCATTCCCGTGCATAATGACCGAATTGCTGACAGCGATAGCACTGAACATCTGCATAACGATCAGGACTAGGCCGGGAACGATAGTCTCTGGACCGTCTGGTATCATCAAGAGGGCCCCTTGGGGGACCTCGCTGAGGTTGAGAGCGACGACCTCTTTCTTCTGGGTAATCAGTTCTACGGTCTGGGCGGTAGGGCCGTGGGCCCTGATTTCGGGTGTTATTGTCATAGCGTTGGTCAGCATACATAACAATAACAGGGGGAGAGGTCTCCGGGGTATTGGGATCTGTGTCAGAGCTCTTAGAGGCTCTCTTTTCTTTGAGATCTTCAGTTTGTAGCACTTCCAGGTTAGTGTGTACTGTCTTACGATGTTGGGCTTCATCTTGCTTGCTTTTAATAAGCTTTCTGCAATGATGAAGGATGTGTTCACGAATCTTTGGCCATTTTTCTAGTTGGAGACCAACTGTGTCTTCAAGTTTGGTTTTGATCTGTGAAGGTAGGGTTCCCTTAAGTAAATGATAGAACACCGGAAGAGCATTATCGGAGTCAAATGTCTCCTCTGTCTCTTCTTTATAGAGGTCTTGGAGCCTGAGTAAATAAGCCTCAATAGGCTCCGATTCCATTTCCCATCTTTGGGAAGTGATAACCGAAAAATCTTTAAGGGTCGGGTACATGGTCCGGATTTCCTGGAATACTTTGGTCTGAATCTCTGTTAAAGGATTGCCATCGTACTGAGTATCTGTTACAAATTTGGCATATCCTGATTGGGTGAATATGTCAGTGACACTGGCGTGTGGGGTTCTGCCCAATAAAGCTTTCATGTCGCCAACTGACAGAGTGGTACCTAGTGTGATGTCCTGTAATTTCTTTAACCATCGGTTGCCTCCCATTGCAATATCCGGGAGTTGCAGTATGAGGCTATTTAATTCAACAGCTGAAAGTGGAGTGTATTCCATATGAGGAACACCACCTGACATTTTATTTAACAAGGGAAAAAGTTTTACTTTTTCAAAGGGTTTAATCAATGAAGATGTAAGGAGATCGATTGATGCGGTTGGGGGAAATTGATTCTCGTACTTTTTCCAAACCTGGAGACCTTGGATTAGGTAGAGGGTTGTTTTCTGATCCCAATGGGGGTCAGGATGGTCATAAATAAGATCTCTCACTAGTGAGAGTTTGTCAGACCGCAAGGATCCTTCACGTGGGAAGAGGGCGGACTGGGGCTGAAGCGCCTCAGACCATCCTGCAAGATTATCAATCCATGGTTGAACATAATACCATGAATTTTCATGTAATGCCACATATTGGGCGGGTGTGCTAGGCGGACCAGATAAGCCAGGTTCTGTATCAATGTTCAGACCTGTAGGGTGACGGGGACCATCAATGACTGCAAGGCAGCGACTAGATCCCTCGTCAGTAAGATAACTTTGAGGGTGGCGCTGTCTGGTATGATGTGAAATAACATCATGTTGTTGGGGTGTTTTGGATTTTGATGCAGCAGATGCAATAGTATCCGGGAGTGCTGAAATGGACTTACGTAAGGAACGAAGTCCTTCTGAAACGAATGCGAGGTCATCTCCCATACTGGCCAATGTGGTGCCATGTTGTGGCATACAACATGCCCCTGAAGGAATGTGAGTGTCAGGGGGACGGGTCTTGGGTAGTTCAAGGTGAGATGAATCTCCTTCCACCGAGGAGGAGAAATTTAGCACTGGGGGAGGTTCATTTCGAATATCCTCCAGGTCAGATTTAGCTGGGAGTTGTTGTTTTAAAACTTCCCATGCTTCTTCTAATGGGGAGGGTCTAGCCTTTGGTCGCGCACCCAATTGATCCCATCTAGGGGGAGTAGAACACTCAGGTTCTAGAGTCGGCATGGAAGGGTTCACTGGAACAGGGGGCGCTTTAATGAAACCCCGATCATAGAGTTCCTGACAAATAGCCCGTGTCTGTGTAGCAGGACTACATGGAATGAAGCCCATCTGTCGTAACTGAGACAGGATAGGGTAATGCAGGGATGCGGGAGGCAAGGAACCAGTTTGGACAGAGGAGTCCAAATGTGACGGTGGAGGTGATGTCTGAGTTGAATGTCCCATGTATGGGTAGGTAGCCGTTTGAGTAGTCATGTGTGAGGTCAATCCTGATCCTGGCACAGGACAGGTGGAAGTCTGGGCGGCCACATCAGTCTGAATGATAGTTGGGTGGTGAATGGAGACCGGATCCGATGGATTCGGGACACAAGGATACTGCTCAATAATGGGAGGGGGTATCTCAATCTCATAACCTCCAATAGTACGATAGACATGACGTGTCTGTGGAGTAAGAGTCTGGGTCTGGGTAGGTACTTGGATCGTTGGAGCAGTCGTGACCGTGGGCGACTGGGCGGTAGTCGGGGCCACTGGGATTGTTGAAGGAGTTAAGGGTGTCTGAGTTTGTGCAGACCCATGAGATATAGGGATTGAATCTTTTTGTGATGAGGGTAGGGATAGATCAACAACACCGGCGATGTGCACGGTAGTGGGTGGGTCAAATATCATAGGAGCGGGAGATACCGCAGGCAGCGGGGGTGTCATTGTCTGAGATCCTTGAGAATTCTGCAGCAGAGGACTTGTGACCGGTTTATCACAATATCCTGAAGTATCGGGGTATATCCCACTGCACATGGTAGAAGCTTTGTCGTACCTGCAGCGGTAGCAGCATCATAAGGTGGTGGGGCAGTAGGTATTACTGCCTCCTGGTAGGGAGCTTGGTCGCAATCGGACTTACCCAGAGCTCTATCGTGCTGGTTTCGTGCAATAAGTATGAATTTGTTAATGGCAGCTAAATGTTTATCCCTAGATTTTCCTGTTTTGTTGGACTCATTGTAGCAGACCAAGGCTTGGAGCTTGCCCTGATCAAAGGAGCCCTTTGATGGCCATTCCAGTCCTTGATCCTTAGCAGACCAACCGGTATGCCAGGTTTGACATAAGCGGGTAAGTTCTTTTCTATCAGCGGGAAAGAAATTAAGGACTCTTTCCAGGGGACTAGGGGATGAGGAGGGGGACATAGTGGGATCTGAAATAGGGGGAAGACAATCCACATAGGAACTCATAGAAGAGCGTATTCAATATAACGCAATATGTATAAGTGAGATGGTTCAAGTCAAATTTCTAAGATGTATAACAGGGGCAGCTAAAGTATACAAACAATAACGTGCAAGGGAAAATTATCTAAACGAAAACATGCATCATGCATATACAAAACACTGTTATACTCACGCGTCTTCAAGAGCGTCCCGGTGGCGGAACCTAGAACAGAAATTACTAATTGGCGGAAAGCTCAATGCTTTTGCCGCAGGTTAAAGGAACAGACATATTGAAGTCACAAAGATGAATAAAGTGTTTAAGAGAATAGTGTCAGTGTGTATACTACTCTACCCCTAATTAATAAAAACTACTCTCCAGAGTGTGCTTCTAAAGGCATAAAGAAACCCCGTTTCCCAGCCTGCCAAGAACTATCCCGTATACATGGTAGAGCCCCCAAAAAGGGACATTGTAAACACTCCCGAAAAGGACTCAAGAGACCAGCGAATAAGGTGTCATGAATCGAAGAGTAGCGGTCCCATGGGTTTCCGCTGACTATTGAACTTCTCGTATACGATTGAACTTCTCGTGTGCGACTAATCACCCCAAAGGACCTGTAGCTTGAGAACTTCTCGTGTACAACAATCCACTCAAAAATTTGTGGTTAGGGAACATCACGTATACGACTAACCATTCTAGAACGTTAAAAAGTTAGGAAAACTTCCCGTATAAGACTAACCCTCCAAAAATATTGAATGCCCGAGTCAACCTGTATACAATCTCAACCAATGACGTAGGCGTCCCTTTATTGTCACGGCGATCATGTATACAAGTAACCGCGATGTGGGCAATAATGCCGAATCCGCAGGCCACTCTGAAAATTGAATGGAATTCTGCTTTAAATCTGATATTTATGATACCGTCATCCATTGAAGGTTTTGTGGCCCTCAAATGGGTGTGAGTCCCAGACATCAGACATCGGTATCTAGCCCAATAGTTATAGCGTGACACTGGTATATAAGGGGAGAAACAACTGCAAAAATAGTAGAAATAAAATAAATCTAGTTAAAAGAAAATTGAAAGAAAAATTTAACACTAAACACATGTAAGCTCTAGGGGGATGGTACCATAAAACAAAATGGGGCTCGCATGATATTATACTGTAAAAACAAAACCCAATCTAGACAAGCAATGATGTAGCGCTACGATCGCTAAAATTGAAACCGAAAGCATTCAAACACTGCTGTTTGTCATTACGCATACTGAGACTATGTACCATAAAACAGGGTTAAACTTGCAGAGAAATAAATATATGATTGGACTAAGAACATTGCCATACACTATCTATTTATAGAACGCAGGCACAGTATCGTAAGCTTAAATCACTTGTATGCAGGAAAGTTACGGGCAAGCAGTTCTACAGGAAATGAGTGCATATTAATCATGCCATATACTCAGTCCTGAAGTCCAAAACTCATACATCAATGGCCCGGGCAAAAGGAAAAACAAATCAGATGTTTGAGAAGGTCCATAGAAATATGTGTATATCCTGAAAACCCCCCCCCCAAAATGCATTGTTGATTGGCAACTAATTTAAAGTAAAGCTTCAAAATCCAGCAGATGCAGCACAAAAATCTGCAAACTTTATAACATAGAATAGTTAGAAAAAAGAATAATAGATTTTAAAATGGATTCCAAAGTTAAAGAGTAGCAGATTAGGAAGGAAGTCCAAACAGCTCGGCACATACAGAAAAAAAGAAGAAGTAGAGAAGCTACGCACTTTTAAATTGAGAGAGTAAAACCGGAAAGACGGGACTTATAAATGAGTGATTTAAAGACAAGGTTCCATACAGAAATAGTGGACAATACGTAGATATGTTTGTAGATATGTTAGACAAAAGATAGAAATGTTTTAAGGCAAAATAAGCACATATAAGCTCTTCGGGTAAGGGACATTCACTATACAGTAGGAAAAAGACTTGCCATTTAACAAAGTATGGAGGGGAAACTGTAAAGCAATAGAGCGGAACAGCAGACGGAAATTAATCATGCACCACGAGCAAAGCAGAGAAAAAATCTGAGAAATACTTGACATTGCAGAACATTAAACAAGCAGTATAATATAAAGATTATAGATGAGCAGCGAGTCAGCGCTGCCATCAGAAAACGAAGCCAGAGGAGAGAAGAGGAAAACCGGCTTCTGAAGGGAAAATACACTAATTTAAGTTTTTAAGGGAAGATAAAGATATATTTTTATAACTTTGTAACCACGTTGTGGAGCACGATAAGGTCTATCGGGCAGTCAGTTGCAGCGCAAAAATAATGAAAAACCTGCCTCTGAAACAGAGTGAGAGAGCACTTAAAGAATATTGGGTTGGAAAGATGAAATGAAATAAAGGACAACGGCTAAAAGTCAAAGCAGTACCAACAGAAAATAGGGGGAAAACATTGATACGGCAATGTAAAAGGGGGTTTTAATTTTGTCAAGAAAACAAATATTAAGATGCAGTGCCGTAATCTTAAAAGTGAAAGCGAAGATACACCCGCACATTCTTACATACTCAGAAGTGCGCGTACAACGGACTTGGCAGCATGTGGCATGAAAAGATAAGTTAACAACTTTTATAAAGATTCAGATAAGGCAGATTAGGCTTGTGTAAGGCAAGCTTTGTAGAACTGGCAGGCAAAGGATTAGTTCAATTATGACTGCTACTAGCAATGTAATAAGCAAAGTTCCGGAAGAAAAAAAACTGTGATACATGGGGCTGACAACAAAAAAGATTAACTTTGCAGGGCATAAAAATAGAAAAATGATGCTAATGTAGAAGTATTTGTAGAAGTCCGACGATAGCAGGAAAAAGGGGGACAAAAACAACGCCCAAAAAGTAACAAAATGTAGAACAAAGCTGCCGTAAAAATAATAATAAAAAAAAAAGAAGTCAGTTTTACAACGCAGGTAATAGTAAGGAACCGGAAATGAGCTGTGTACTGAGAAAAAACAATATAGTGAGATTGAAACAGTTGGAAACCGGGGCTTCCTATGGCATACCGAGATGAGAAATAAAAAAACATAGGAGGAACCGTAGACTTACAGAATAGGGGACAAGAAAATTAGATTAGACGGACGAGAGAGACATGGAACATATAGAAAAAATGCAAACGGGAGGGCGCACGCCCACAAACGATAAGATGAGAACAGAAGGTAAAGACCAGGAAATGGGCGTAACAGCAGAAAAGATAGCAAAGAATCATAAAGTAAATTTTCACAGAAATGCTGCAATACAGTTTGAAAGAAGGGGAAAACCCAAATCACAGGTTTCAGCGAAGCCGAAGTGTTTTTAGATGGCAGGCAAGGGCAACAAAGAGTAGTGAAACAGAAGTGTTTGGGCAGGAAGAGGGGGGGGGGGGGCCATGGGCGGTTAGAATGACAGAAGATAGAGAGAACAGAATGATTTGAAGGCAGACTTATAAGGTTATCAGGAAAGTAAAATACACAGGGGTTAAGGCAAAAATAAGGAATATAGGCTAGAAAAACAAATGTGGGACAGAGACTAAAGACACGAAATGTCAAGGCGTTAGGCCAAGAATAGCCTGCATTAGACCGCATACTGACAATCGTGGTGAAAGAGAAAATACAGTCACCATCTGCTAAGTATGGTCTCCCAAAACTTAGAATCGAGATGGCATTCAGATTCGTTCATACAGCAAACACTCAAAAGGAACAGTATATAGGTGAGGAATACAAGATGAAATATAAGGACCGTCAGATGAACAGAATCATACAAGGACAAATATACAGGTGTGTTAGTCCAGCATAGGAAGCCAGTAAAATAGGAGACAATGGGGAGAAAGGTGAGAGGTAAGAAAAGAATGGACAGAATAATAGTGCCCAATACCCCTCAAGTGGGCAATGTCCGTAAGAGGCAGAAGTAAGGAGGGAAATAAAGGAATGACAGAGAAGGGACATCATAGAGATAATGGCCACGGGGAGATAGGTCAGAAAAGTAGGAGAGAGAAATAGAAAGAAAATTAAGGTGACAGAAAGAAAACATAGGACATTGAACGCACAGATTAAACATCCCCTCTTGCGTTCAAATGGGGGGGAGGAAGGTCAGCGAGTACGCTCAGCGACCGGGGCTCACCACTGTTTTGTTACTGTTTTGTTTGACCTCGTTTTAGTCCTCTTTGAGCTATTCCATATAGAGGATTGAACGTATTAAGTTCATCCAGAAGATTCTGAATTGTTTTTCTTACTTCCACTGTCACCCAGTCCCAGGGGGGTTTGTTCTGCTGAGGCATTACCAATCTCAAATCAAAACTGCATCCCATAACTGTTGCTTTCTGTCTTTCTGGTTCTAGGTGTATTCTGGGCCAGTTATGTTCCCACATATGGTCTGTTAGAATCTATCAGTATCTTATGCACCAAATGAGTGTCTGGTGTGCGTTTAGTTTTGTTTAGTTAGTAAAATAAGGAATACTTGAAAATAAAGACAGAAATAGATTTCAGATAGAAAGATATTTATTCTTACCAAAGTTTCAATTCAGTACAGACATCGGACAGATTCTGGGTTCAATAGCACAGCGTTCCGCCGTCTGAGAAGTGCTGAGGACGACTTCTCAAATTAAGCCAAAATCTCTCTTCTTTTATACCCTTACCTCTCCATAGAAGTCTATGGTGAGGTACAATTTTTTTCCAATTATTTCTCAATTTCTGCGGTTATACTTTCGCGTCCTGCCATCTGTGCATTTGTACCCAGCTCCTTCCGTTCCATCTATTTCAACAGGTTGCCACATTTTCCGGTTATGTCAACATGTTTTTGGAACAAACTGTTTTTGCGGTTACTAACATATTTTTCTGTTGAGATACCAGTTTCACATAATGTTTTTGCAACACCTCTCATCACATCTTCTGATCTCTGTATCATTTTATACATTAATATACAAAAAAAATAAACCCCATTTTGAGAGCCACATTTTTTTCCATTTTATCCATCATTCTTTCATTACAGGTGCTATATTTTATTTGAATATTGTACCTGTTTGTGTTAAGACTCATTGTTCAGACCTGCTTTCTGCAGATTCTCAAATATTAATTCATTTGTTACTTATTTGGCCTAGTCAGTACTTTTTCAGATGTTTTTGGCTCTGTGGCTTTGTCCATCACAATTCCAGTGGTAGATCTAAAACCAGGCCATATATTAACAGAATTTATTAGCAGAATGGTCTGGTTCAGAGAAATTACCCCTTGAAAAAATGCAGCATGTGACTCTAGATGTTGTGTCTTTATATACAGTCATCCCTCAAAGAGAAGCACTGGATGTAATAAAAGTTTTTTTTAGTACAACAACTACATTTAAAACCTGAACTGCTGTCCTTGATATTGAAACTAGCCTCACTAGCGATGGAGAAGGACTATTTTGAATTCAATGGAAAGATTTTTCAGCAGGTTTCAGGCGTGGCGATGGGGGCGACGATGGCGCCCTCAATCGCTAACCTATTTATGAGGCATTTTGAAGATCAGTTTGTGTATCCCTGTCACTTCCAAGATAAGATTAAATTTTGGGTACGTTACATTGACGACGTGTTCTTGATATGGGAAGGTGATGATGAGCACTTAGACCAATTTAACATATACTTGAATGGATGTCATCCCAATATAAAGTTCACCAAGAAATCCGACTGGCATGAATTAACTTATTTAGATGTAAGAGTGTGGAAGAAGGCGGATCAGTTTCAGACATCAGTATTTAAAAAAGCTACTGATCGGAATACACTTCTGCACTATATAAGCTGCCATCCGAAAGCCTTAAAAGATAATCTACCTTTTTCACAATTTTTACGCTACCGGAGGATTTGTTCAGAAGATAATTTTCGACATCAAGCAAGGGAATTCCAGGATCGGCTGCTAGAAAGAGGCTGCCTGAAAAAAGTTGTGAAAACTGCCTACAATAGAGCTAGATTCAATAATAGGGAGCTACTTCTTCAGCCTTGGACGGAAACTGATGTTACAGACACATCCATTTTCACCTATGTGTTGAAGCACACCTTCCAAGCGGCATATGTCTCAAGAATCATTCGGAGGCATTGGAATATTATACAGACATTGCCAGTATTTGCTGAGTCTACGTTAAGATTTGCGTATAGCAGGGGAGCCAATTTAAAGGAAATGTTATGCCCTGCAACCTTTAGAACTCTTCAAAATAATATGGTTGTCTATGAGGGACATAAAAAATGCGGTCAATGCCAAATGTGGCCCATCATGCTTGAAACTAATGAACTGTTAGATCCTCTGAGAGGACACAAATGTACTCTGTATACCAACTCTACCTGTAGATCCAAGGGAGTGATCTACTGCATAATATGCCCCTGCCAGCTGCTATATGTGGGTCAAACCTCTAGTCAGCTTTATGTCAGACTAATTGAAGATAGAAGTGTGATTACAACCAAGAAAACCACGTCACCGTTAGCAGTTCATTGCACGGAACTTACACATACTTTTGATTCACTCAAATTCATAGTACTTCAACAGATCAGGAGAGATGATAATGAAGAAGAGTACCACCGCTGTCTTCTTAGAAAAGAACAGCAGTGGATTTTTAGGCTCAATACATTACATCCTAATGGGCTAAATGGAAAAATAGAATGGATTCATTTCTTTTGAATTTTCCCGCTAAATTAGTGGACAGCTGTCCCCGCCCCAGTTGAGTCCCTATTGGAGACTAATCTGCAGCGGGTGACATCACTATTAACAGAAATAGCCGCCATGTTTGAAACGTATGCTTGCCCTTCCTGCTTCCGTCGGCATACTGAACAGAGTGTAAGCTGTTGTCAACGCTAATAATGCTTGAAATCTGAAGTATATAGCTGTTTCTAGCTTTTGTTCTTTTTTGTATTTTGGCAGAATATTTGACCAGTGGTTCTGATGCAGCAGTGGCGAAACGGAGACCAACGTTGACCACAGTCAGAAACACAGAGGAGCCTTAGAGAAAACTAATCTCTCTCAAGTTAAGTACCTCCTCAGTTGATCAACATAAGAATAAGCTTAGAAAATAAGCAAGTCTATTTCCTGTATTGAAGCTTTTCAAGTTGATTTTGACAAGAAGGCAGGCTAAAAACATCAAGAGGTTTTTTGCTGATGATGACGAAGTCCTAGCCCTTTACCTGCCTTGTTAGTGGGAAAGGTGCTTCTCGAGGCTTTTTCCTCCTGAAATACTCTTTCATTAGCTTACTTAATGACTTGTTTCCAAGATTTATACTAAACTAGTAAAAAAGGCCCGTTTCTGTTTTAAAGGAAACGGGCGCTAGCAAGGTTTTCCTCGGAGTGTGTATGTTTGAGAGAGTGTGTGTGAGAGTGACTGTGTGAGAGAGAGTGAATGTGCGAGTGTGTGTGTGTGTGACAGAGAGAGAGAGAGACTGGGTGTGAGAGTGTGTAAGAATGAGAGTATGTGCCAGGGTCCCCCCTCCCTGAATCCACCCAGCGATGCTCTTCTCTCCCTTGCCCCCTCCAGCCACCCAGCGAGTCTCCTCTGTCCCCTGCTCCCCCTCCAGCCACCCAGCGATTCCCCTCTCTCCCTGGCCCCCCCTCCAGGCACCGAGTGATTCCCCTCTCTCTACGGCCACCCCTTTTTTGGTACTGTCTATCTAGTTAAAACAGCTTTTGCAGCAGCTCCTAGGTTTGCTTACATTGTTTTGAGTGTATGGCAATGATGGCTGCGTGGGGGAGTGGAAACAGAGATTAACCAACGGGCTTCCTTGCTCACAGTGGACTTGATTGATTCACTTCCACTCCTGTCTCTTAAACGTCTGCCTGCATGGCTGGGGGTGGTGACCTGGGGGAGCGTGGCATTGCGGCGAGGGCTCCTCCACCTCTTAAGGCACTGTCTATGCGGCGGTTCGAAAATGAACACCTTCCCCGCTGAGGTAAAAAAAAAAGGCTTAAGTGCACTGGCGGAGGCCGCCCGACCGCCCGCTCTCCCTCCCTACTGCTAGCGCCGGTTTGACGATCCCATCAGGAGAGGAGGAGGGGGGTTGAGGGCGGTTATTGTGCGCAGGTGTTTTGGGAGGTTGGCAGGCAGTCTGGAGCAATTCCTAGGCAGGGGGAGGAGTAGGGAAACCCCCCTGCCTAGGTCGCTGTTTGTTGCTGTATGTCGGGCTGGTGACCTCACCGGAGGCGCAGCCAATCAGTGGGATGATCTACAGCAGGAATCAGGCCACCTCTGACTCTGAGAGCCACGGTTCCAGGCAACTGTAGAACATTGGAGGTGAGAATTATTATATAGGAAAAGTTCACATTTAGAATATTTGACATCCAATAAGTTTTGGCTACTCAACACACACAAATTAGGTTTTATTATTTATTTTTTAGTTACAGTTTACAGTTTATCCTCAGTCCTGTTTACAATAAGGGATATTTCTTGGGAGGATTGTAATTTATTTTATCCCATTGTGTATCACATTATGACATTATATTATGATGGAATCTGCATGAGATACCCAAAGATTTTATATTTAACTATTTCCTTTTCTTTGCACTGTGCTAGTCCTTTAATTGTATTTTTAAGAAGCCGACCTGATGTCATTACTTACTATGCACGCTTTGCGTAGAGCGCATGGCATTCTGCTCGGCGTATCTGTCTCTTCACAAAAGGCTGATGTCATCAGCGTTGAAGCACGCTCAACCTTAAGTTGCGCTACGTGTAGAACTCAGTTTTTTTGGCGGTCTATTCGAATCAGCTGCTACGCTCAGAATCGTTTGGTATGATCTGCTGTGGAAAGGTAAGCCCTGCTAACTCAAACTACGTATTTATGATCTGATTTACACGGCGTTTTTACTATAGGCATTCACATAGAGATTATGGAGTGCAATATTTAGGGACCATTTGCAATTAGTTGTATCTAATCTTGGCGTCCAACCACGATGATACAAAGTAGTCCTGCCCCGTGATACTTAAAAATTTATATGCATGGATACTTATTTTAATTTTTCTAAGCATTTTTCGCTGTTTATGTACCGATCTTAACTGAGTGGGATCACAACACTAAGTTACATTATTTCACACGGTTATGAGCGTTTCTTTAGTAAGCTGCGACTACAGCATTATATATTAAAAGTAGTCCTACCACGTGATACTTTAAAATTTGGTAGGGGAGAACCACGTGACGCTATGAGCTGAGCAAGACGTGTGGTGCTCTGGCTCCAGGGCCCTCACTCCTTAAACATCTATTTTGTACTCGCAAGAGGCTTCAAACGCGGTTTAGCAGAAGGCAAAGTGCTTATGGACAAGTATATTAACAAATCGCCAGCGGAGATGGCGCAAAGAACAGCAAAAAAAGAAAAAACAAGGTCGGGAGCTCAAGACGGCAAAATGGCGGACGGACAAGCTGTGGCGGCAACGTCGATAAGCTTTTCGGAACAACAATTGATTCAGCTGACCGCTGCCACTAAACAAGCATGGGAGCCAAAGTGGTCCGAGCTCCATGAAAAACTAGATCATTATCAGACGGCGCTAGACGGCCTGGGAATTAGAACGGGAGACCTGGAGGCCAGAATGTCAGCGCTTGAAGACGAGACTCGGGAGCACGGCCCAGATATTTAAAGTTTATATCGCCAATTAAAAGAACAAGGAGAAAAACTTGAAGACTTAGAAGGCCGTTCTAGAAGGAATAATGTGCGTATAGTAGGGCTGCCGGAGCAACTACCAGAACGGAACTTAAGCACGTGGCTAGAAAGTTGGCTAGCAAAGGAACTGGCCCTCACGGATTCGGCGGGATCCCTGGTTATAGAGCGTGCCCACCGTGTGGGAAAAAAACCAGAAACAAATGCTAGACCATGGGTAGTAGTGGCGAAAATTCTTAACTATAAACACAAGATTGAGATTTTGTAAGGCTTTAAAGAGCGGAGAGACTCGCTGAAATATGGGGGCCGAAATATACTGATTTTCCAGGATTATACAATGGCCGTGCAAGAGCAACGTAAAAAGTTTCACCCCCTTTGCTCGACTTTGATAGAGAAAAAGATTAAATTTGCACTGCAATACCCGGCCAAATTGCGCCTATTTCTGCAAAACAGTTGGCATTTTTACTCTTCAGCAGAAGAAGCCCGGAAAGCACTGATAGACAAACAGCTCCTAGAAGATCCTTGAATATTTAATTGCATGTAATTGTAAGTGAAAGAGTAAAAGAATTTTTTTGCAGTGGGAATGTTGCTTATAAGATGTTGGGGAGTGGGGGTCTCAAAGCGAGGCATCGTGGTTCTTGCTTTTTCGTAGGCTGAGTGGCCTGGGAGGAGGCTATAGGGAATACTGGAGGCGAAAGGGGAAGAGGGGGGTCAACGGGGAAGGAGAGGGAGAGGGGGGGAGGGAGGGGTATTAAGACATCAATATCCTCACCAGTGACAGGTACTAGATTTGCAAAGGAACACATAGATTGGCATTACATTAAATTTGCGTTCTCGGGCGGCCCCTACTGGAGAAACCGGCAACAGATTACACTCATAGGCAGCTTTGGAAGTTAGTCATGATTTATTTAATACTACTGACATGCCTGCACGAATTATTACTTGGAATGTAGGGGGGATATCGTCCCCAATTAAGCGGGCAAAGATACTAGCGGCACTCCGTAGGCATGGCGCCGACATTGCCTGCCTACAAGAAACCCGACTTTCCGAGGCAGAACATAACAAACTACAGAGAATGTGGGTGGGGGAGGTCTTGGCCAGTTCCTCGTCAGGCCGGAAGGGAGGAGTGGTAATTTTAATTAGGAAAGGCCTATCGTATAAAGCCACATTACTAGCTAGAGACCAAGAAGGACACTATTTGTTAGTAAAAATATGGCTCCAAGGGTTAGAGATGAACTTACTAGTGGTGTATGGGCCAAACAGACAAGATCCAGAGTTTTATCAAAAAATACAGCAACTAATTCATAAACATAGTGGTCTGCCCCTCTTGTTGGTAGGAGATTTAAATTTAATCATGGACCCAACCATGGACTGCACTAGCCCTACTTCACAACATTACCGAGGTAATAGAGGGGACATCTTGCCGAGTTTAGTGCAGGTCTTGGATTTGGTGGACACCTGGAGGGCACTACACCCATCAGAGAAAGATTTTACACACCGGTCTAGAGCCCATGGGACTCAGGCCAGACTGGACTATGCCCTGATAGCGCGAAACATGTTTCATAGAGTAACTAAGGTAACGATAGGCCCAGAGGAAATTTCGGACCACACCCCGCTGTGGTTAGACCTGGAAACGAACATAGAGGGGCTTGGAGAAAGGAGATGGCGGTTCCCAGCCTATTTATATAAGGACCAACACTTCCAGAAGTATCTTTCTGATAAATGGGAGGAATACGTAACACATAACGCCCAACACGAAGACCAGGCCTCTTTGTACTGGTCTGCCTCCAAAGCAGTTTTGCGAGGAGATATTATTGCATATATGGTAAACATGAAAAAGAAAGCTGCGGCCAGTGTCCTGGGACTAGAAACACAATTGCAAATAGCTAGGAGGGCCCACGCCAAGCATCCATCGGCACAGACACTCGAAACCCTAAAAGCTACACAGGTGACCCTCAACACGTTATTACATGAAAGAGAAACACATTCTCAGTGGTATAGGAAATATAAATTGGAGCGGTACGGAAATAGACCGGGACGGTTAATGGCCAGAATAATAAAAGCTGGAGGGGGTTCACGGGCAATAGACACGTTGAGGGACGACCACGGAAAAATAACAAATCAACCTGCAGAAATCACTCAAATATTGGCCAAACACTTTGCTCAGCTGTACACCAGGAAACATTTAGGGAGCCCACAAGACATAGAGCAGTATTTGACACAGGCCAGGCTTCCAAAATTAACAGAGGCTGAGAGGCAGGCACTGAATGACCCATTGACAATGAAAGAATTGCAGGCAGCCATGAACAAATTAAAACTGTATTCAGCGCCAGGGCCTGACGGGTACTCGGGAGAGTACTTCAAGCTGCTACCATTGAAAGCTAAAGGTGCATTGTTGGAATACTATGATGAAGCCATAGAAAAAGGAGTCCTCCCGCGATATGCTAACACCTCCACTATCACACTTATCCCGAAGCCCAATAAACCAAAAGAGAAGGCCGAGTCCTATAGGCCGATATCACTACTAAATGTAGATACAAAATTAATAGCAAAAATCCTGGCAGAACGATTAGCTTTAGTTCTGCCTAGACTGATTGGGCCAGATCAAGTAGGGTTTGTCAGGAATCGGTCCTCCTCTTGGAATGTCAGGAAAGTGCTCCTGGCCATGGCCAGTTGTCAAGAAAGAGGGGACCCGGCGGTGTTGCTGAGTCTAGATGCGGACAAAGCATTTGACAGAGTAAGCTGGGATTTCCTCTTTCAAACTCTACAACACATGGGACTCGGGGATTGGTTTCAGAAAGCTGTAAAAACACTGTATAACCAGCCCAAGGCAACCATAGTAGCTAATGGGGTCAACAGCACAGACTTTAACATAGAACGAGGTACACGTCAGGGGTGCCCCTTGTCTCCCCTCCTGTTTATACTCTCCTTAGAACCTCTGCTGCACCACATAAATCAGGCGGAGGCGGTGAAGGGAGTAGAAGTGGCAGGACATTACCTTAAAACAGTGGCATATGCAGATGACTTGCTGATAATGGTTTCAGATGTCCGAAGTTCCCTCAAGCCACTGTTAGAGCTGTTAGAATTATACGGGAGAGTGGCGGGATTCACCTTAAATTTGAATAAGTCCCAAGCCCTAATACTCACATCTGACCTGACGACAAAAGAAATCTTGGGGCTGCCAATCCCAGCAGCAGAGGGAGTGTTGAAATATTTGGGTGTGTCGATCCCGGCGGTATTAGATCAGTTATATACAATTAACATTCGTCAGTTACTAAAAGACACAAGGCAGAAATTACAGGGGTGGGAGTCCCTTCCACTGAATCTTTGGGGTAAGATAGCAATGTATAATATGTTTGTAGTACCAAAATGGTTATATATTTTTCAACTATTGCCATTGTCATTGAAATTCAGTGATGAATGTAAACTGAATAAAATGCTGAGACGCTTCTTGTGGAATGGAAAAAAAGCACGCATATCTTTGCAAGTTATGTACACACCAACTGAGTATGGCGGGATGGGACTAATTAGTGTAAAGAGCATTACCGTGGCAAGTAGTATGCGCCACATAAGGGACTGGTTCTGTCGGACATCTTATTACTCAAATACAGATTTGGAGCTGCAACTTCTGCCGCAAGCGCACTTCAGTAACTGCTTGCATACAGGAGGAGCGGAGATTCCAAAAATTTTGAAACTAATAGGGATCATGAGTTCTGCAAAAGCAGCTTGGAGATGGATATGTCGTCTACATCGTTTCTCCGCTAAAGTAACACCGTTTTTGTCGGTGGCCAACAACCCAGACTTTCAGCCAGGGTGCCTTTATTCAGCCTTTAGTCGTTGGAAACAAAAAGGGATTATATACTTGTTGCATGTACTGACTGCGGATGGAAACCCTAAAACGTTTCAAGAACTGGAAACGGAATATGCAATGTCTAAAGCAGATAATTTCCATTATATGCAGTTGAGGCATTACCTCCAATCTTTACCCTGGACAGACTTAACGGAAGATGTTCAAGAAGAATTATCGTCAGCCTTTTCTCTGGAGGCACAAGTGAAAGTACCCCTAGCCTACCACCACCGTCATATAAAGGATACGGTATCTGAAATGGATTACAAGCGACTGGCGGAAAGCTGGGAGAGAGACTTGTTAATTACACTAACGCCAGATCAACTTAGAGAACATATAATATCTATTCGACGACGTTCGGTTTATGCTACCCAATGGGATATACAATACAAAATAGCTCTGAGGATATATATAGCACCAAGGAGGGCATTCCACATGGGAGTGTCCCCCTGGGGCGAATGCCCGAAATGCAAAGCAGAAGGAGCAACATTGGGTCATATGTTATGGTCATGCAAGGGTATCAGAACCTTTTGGAGGACACTTATGGCCCAAGTATCAACTTTATGGAGGGTACGTTGGCAAAGCGATGCCAGGCTGTTGCTGGGCCGTTGGTCAATTCCACATCAGGGCCCAAAGGATATGAAGGCCTTTGTGGAAAAATCCATTATAACAGCAAAACAATGCATCCTGGCTGAGTGGATTACAAATAGATACCCCACTTTGCAGGGGTGGAGATTGCGGATGATCCATTTAATTCGGATTGAGAGGATGGGCATAAAACAATTGTCCTCGGAAAGAGGCGAGAAGTGGATAAATTGTTGGAGCCTATTCATGGATACCTTGACACCAGCTGCTCGAAGCCGCCTTATGAACAGATAGTTGTTTAACCAGTACTGGTGGAGTGAATGTATTTTGACTAGTTAAAGAAGGGGTTTAATGGGAAGGGTAGGGTGGGAAGGGTGGGATAAGGAAACGACTTTGACTCAAGATTGGGAATCTCATCCAGAAAGAGTAAGATGGAAAAGGTCAAGTCGGGGGATGGGGAGCTGGGGTATAAAAGTTTGAAAAACAAAAGATCTTCAAGTTATAATGTTATGTACATACGTGGTATGCTGACTGGTGAAATGTTTAGCTTGAAATGTCAGTTCTGTTGACTAATAAAAATGATTTAAACATAAAATTTGGTAGGAATAGAATAGTCGTCATGTTTTAATGTTTTTCTAAGCACTGTTCGCTGTTTATGTACCGATCTTAACTGAGTGGTATCACAATATAAGTACATAAGTATTGCTATACTGGGAAAGATCAAAGGTCCATCGAGCCCAGCATCCTGTTTCCAACAGTGGCCAATCCAGGTCACAAATACCCGGCAAGATCCAAAAAATGTACAAAACATTTTATACTGCTTATCCCAGAAATAGTGGATTTTCCCCAAGTCCATTTAATAACGGTCTATGGACTTTTCCTTTAGGAAGCCGTCCACCTTTTTAAAACTCCGCTAAGCTAACCGCCTTTACCACATTCTCTGGCAACGAATTCCAGAGTTTAATTTTCTCTGATTCGTTTTAAATTTACTACATTGTAGCTTCATCACATGCCCCCTAGTCCTAGTATTTTTGGAAAGCATGAACAGACGCTTCACATCTACCCGTTCAACTCCACTCATTATTTTATAGACCTCTATCATATCTCCCCTCAGCCGCCTGTTTCTCCAAGCTGAAGAGCCCTAGCCGCTTTAGCCTTTCCTCATAGGGAAGTCGTCCCATCCCCTTTATCATTCTCATCGCCCTTCTCTGCACCTTTTCTAATTCCACTATATATTTTTTGAGATAGTTATATTATTCCACACGGGTGGGAGAGTTTCTTTAGTAAACCACGACTGCAGCACTACATACTTAAAGTGCATCTCTCTCCTTTTTCTATATATATATAGAATGTGTGTGTGTGTGTGTATATATATATATATATATATATATATATATATATATATATATATATATATACAGTGGGGGAAATAAGTATTTGATCCCTTGCTGATTTTGTAAGTTTGCCCACTGACAAAGACATGAGCAGCCCATAATTGAAGGGTAGGTTATTGGTAACAGTGAGAGATAGCACATCACAAATTAAATCCGGAAAATCACATTGTGGAAAGTATATGAATTTATTTGCATTCTGCAGAGGGAAATAAGTATTTGATCCCCCACCAACCAGTAAGAGATCTGGCCCCTACAGACCAGGTAGATGCTCCAAATCAACTCGTTACCTGCATGACAGACAGCTGTCGGCAATGGTCACCTGTATGAAAGACACCTGTCCACAGACTCAGTGAATCAGTCAGACTCTAACCTCTACAAAATGGCCAAGAGCAAGGAGCTGTCTAAGGATGTCAGGGACAAGATCATACACCTGCACAAGGCTGGAATGGGCTACAAAACCATCAGTAAGACGCTGGGCGAGAAGGAGACAACTGTTGGTGCCATAGTAAGAAAATGGAAGAAGTAAATCGACAAAGATCTGGGGCTCCACGCAAAATCTCACCTCGTGGGGTATCCTTGATCATGAGGAAGGTTAGAAATCAGCCTACAACTACAAGGGGGGAACTTGTCAATGATCTCAAGGCAGCTGGGACCACTGTCACCACGAAAACCATTGGTAACACATTACGACATAACGGATTGCAATCCTGCAGTGCCCGCAAGGTCCCCCTGCTCCGGAAGGCACATGTGACGGCCCGTCTGAAGTTTGCCAGTGAACACCTGGATGATGCCGAGAGTGATTGGGAGAAGGTGCTGTGGTCAGATGAGACAAAAATTGAGCTCTTTGGCATGAACTCAACTCGCCGTGTTTGGAGGAAGAGAAATGCTGCCTATGACCCAAAGAACACCGTCCCCACTGTCAAGCATGGAGGTGGAAATGTTATGTTTTGGGGGTGTTTCTCTGCTAAGGGCACAGGACTACTTCACCGCATCAATGGGAGAATGGATGGGGCCATGTACCGTACAATTCTGAGTGACAACCTCCTTCCCTCCGCCAGGGCCTTAAAAATGGGTCGTGGCTGGGTCTTCCAGCACGACAATGACCCAAAACATACAGCCAAGGCAACAAAGGAGTGGCTCAGGAAGAAGCACATTAGGGTCATGGAGTGGCCTAGCCAGTCACCAGACCTTAATCCCATTGAAAACTTATGGAGGGAGCTGAAGCTGCGAGTTGCCAAGCGACAGCCCAGAACTCTTAATGATTTAGAGATGATCTGCAAAGAGGAGTGGACCAAAATTCCTCCTGACATGTGTGCAAACCTCATCATCAACTACAGAAGACGTCTGACCGCTGTGCTTGCCAACAAGGGTTTTGCCACCAAGTATTAGGTCTTGTTTGCCAGAGGGATTAAATACTTATTTCCCTCTGCAGAATGCAAATAAATTCATATACTTTCCACAATGTGATTTTCCGGATTTAATTTGTGATGTGCTATCTCTCACTGTTACCAATAACCTACCCTTCAATTATGGGCTGCTCATGTCTTTGTCAGTGGGCAAACTTACAAAATCAGCAAGGGATCAAATACTTATTTCCCCCACTGTATATATATATATCAAACATATAAATGGCAAGTGACTGACTCACCTGCAAATGCGCAGTAGAGACTTCCCTCTCTGTCCCGCCCTCGCGTCAAGACGTGATGACATCAGAGGGCGGAACAGACAGGGAGATGGAGTCGGCCTATCAGACGCTGCTGCTGCCGCCTGGAAACAAACATCGTGCGCACCAACCTCCACCCTCCCCCGCCCCCCTCCGTATCGGGCCCCCTGCACTGACCTGACAGCGCCTCTCACCTCCGTGTGGAAGCGCTGCAGGCAGCAGAGCGATCTGCTGCTGCCTGCAGCGCTTTCACACGGAGGTGAGAGGCGCTGTCAGGTCAGTGAAGGGGGCCCGGTATGGAGGGGGGAGGGAGCGGCGGCGAGGAGGGTAGCTGGAAACCTCGCCCGTTTTAATGGGCTTAATGGCTAGTATATATATATATATATATATATATATATATATATATATATATATATATATATATATATATATATATATATATATATATATATATATATATATATATTGTAAGGAGGTTGGAGGGTCTAAGCAGCTCAGGAGGAGGTATGGGGCCAGACTACATTCTCCACAAGGCCCTGAGAGAAGGGATCGGGGTGGTAGGTCCCAAAACCCGGTATGGCCCCCACGTGGAAGGAGGGGGAAAAGGACTGGAGAGAGCAGCTGCTATGGCAGGCGAGGGCCAGAAGGGGGAGCAGGGATGACAAAGCTCAATACCCTTGGGTTAGAAATCAGTACAAGATTCCTTCCACCTGGGAGGGGGAGGAGGTCTCCAACCAACAGCCTAGCAGAGAAGCAGAGTTAATGGAGTGTTTGGAGGAAGGAGAGGCTGGAGAGACCAACACACCAGGTTTGGAGGAGCCAGTTGACATGGACTGTAATTGTACTTTGGGGCAGAGTTGCAGGGACTGAAGGCGGTGGGTGGTCACAGGAGTAAATTAGCTGTGGTGTGGGCGGTGTACTGCCATTCTGCAGCCATTCTGGCAGGACTTTGTTTGTGGACTGCTAAAGGGAGCCTACCACCCCTGAAGGTTTGCTACCAGGATTACAGTTATTACAGTGGCACCCCAGATGGGACTCGATTGACGCTACCACAGAGAAGCCGGAGTGAAGCTGACAAGGCCACCCTTAGCAAAGCGAAGACCAGCGGTTACCCCAGGTAAGAGGTACCTGAAGGGGGATCAATGCTGGATTGAAGTGTGAAGCTAAGGGGGGAACACAGGTCATGCAAAGGAATCCAGGCAGGGTAGTGTAAAAGGGGAGTGGTGGGAGAAGAGCAGTACAAATTAGTAATTAGGAAAAAAAAAAAAGTGGTATCGCACTTGGTGTTTTTGGTTTTCTTTTCAGGGTATTCCAGACTGGCAGGATGGAGCTGAAAGAAATGCTTCACTGGATGGCTGCGCAGTTTCAGAAGCAGCAGGAGGGGGCTCAACAGGTCTTGCAGCAAGTGGTGGAAGCCGCCAAGGAACAGCATGTACCTCTGCTCCAGGCAGTGCAAGGTCAGATGCAAGCCATAGGGAGCCTGTTGGATAAAGTTGCAGCCCCGGGTACAGTGGCCGGTTTACCCATGGGGGTAGGAACCCCTCCGTTTGGACCCTTTTCTTTGGGACGAATGGGGGAGGGTGATGTGGATGACTTTATTGCTACATTTGAGAGGATCGCCAGGGCAGTGCAATGGCCGAAAGAACAGTGGGCTGTTCGACTGGCAGGAAGCCTAGCTGGGGAAGCTCTGGCTGCATACCAGGCCATGCCTGCGGACAGCTCCATGGATTATGAGCAGGTAGTGGTGGCCATTAAAAATAGATTAGGTCTTACTAGAGACCATTATAGAAGACTTTTTAGAGAGACTACTACGGGGAGGGAAGGGCGGCCCCGGGCTTTTGCCCAGAGACTGAAAGACTTAGCCTATAAATGTCTGGAGCCGCAACAGAAGACTGCAGAACAGGTGGTGGAGGAGATTATAGTAGAACAGTTTTTGTTTGCCATACCCACCCCAGTGCGCGAGTGGCTCATTAAGCAAGGGGTGCGCTCATTGGAAGGGGTGATTCATGGAGCTGAACTGTATTTTGAAGCAGGAAGACATCCTACTAACCCCTTCCTCCCTAGCCAAGAGGGTAGGGGTCAAGGGGGAAGTACTCATGCCAATACGGGGACTGGTGGGAAGAGGGAGGAGGGTCGTAGGGACCCGGGTCCCAGTCCAGGGGGAAGAAGGTGTTTTAGATGTGGGAAGCCCGGCCACATGCTGAAGGAGTGTAGGGAAAGACTAGGGTTTGCGGGACATATGGGAACAGACCCCGAGGATTTCTTCTTCCTGGAGGTTCAGGTGGGAGGGGTGACAGTTAAGGCCCTGTTAGACTCGGGGGCCAATCAGTCGATGATGTCCCGAGTCTTGTGGAATAAGATCCAGAGCACCGCCATGGGGGAAGAGGGCGGACGGTATGTAGGAATGATTCAGATTAGGTGCATACATGGGTCTTCAACCGCCTACCCTGTGTTCAGGATCCAACTAGGGAGCCCTCTGGGGAGAGGGTGGCTTAATGTGGCGATCCTGCCAAAACTGCCTTTTGACCTCATTTTGGGGAGGGAGTGGGAGCTGTTTGTACGGGGGTTGAAAGGGGTCACAGGGTGGGTGACTACTCGGGCTCAGAAGGCTCGGGGTGGGTTGCAGGATATGGGGGAGGATTCGGTAGGGCAGCTCTTCCCTTTCCATGAGGAGATAATGGGAGAACCGGGTAAAGGGAGGAAGGCTAGAGAAACCCGGCAGGCGGAGAGGCATAGCCGGGCTAGGGCCCTAAGGAGGTTGGGGGAAGGAGAGGCTATGCCATGGAGGCCACAAGAGGTGGTGGAGAGATTTCCCGCTTTTGGCCAGGAGCAGAGAGATGACCCGGTTTTAAAAAGGGCCTGGGAACAAGTGGAAGGGGGGCCTTCAGGCGAGTTTCTCCAGTTTCGGGTGGTGGAGGGATTGTTGTATCGGGAAATACAGGATCCGGTGGGGGGACCGGTGCGAGGCCAGCTGGTAATTCCCAGGGTCTTTAGGAGCCTTATTCTAAGAGGGGCCCATGATCATCCTTTGGCAGGGCATAAGGGCTCCCAGAGTACGTTGAAACAGGTGCTGGAGCGTTTTTATTGGCCTGGCCTACATAGGGAAGTTCAGAATTATTGCCAAAGTTGCCCCTCCTGTCAGCGGTTGGTGGACCGATACCCTCCCAGGGCACCTATGGTACCATTGCCTATTATTGGGGAACCTATGAGAAGTATGGCGATGGACATTGTGGGACCCCTCATCAGAACACCTAGGGGTTTTGCATACATTTTAGTAGTCATGGATAGGGCCACTAGGTTTTCCTGGGCCTTCCCAATGAGAAATATACGAGCTACGGGTATAGCAACCGAATTGGTCAAGCTTTTCTGTGAAGTGGGATTCCACGAGAAATGCTTACGGATCAGGGGTCCAATTTCAAATCTAGACAGTTACGAGAACTGTGGGAAGCTTTTAACATACGCCACATTACCACAGCTGCCTACCATCCCCAGACAAACGGGATGGTAGAGCGATTTAATAAAACCCTTAAGCAGATGTTGAGGAAAGGCTTGAAAGGGAAATATGAGGATTGGGACCAGTTGTTACCCTATGCTTTATATGCATGTAGGGAGAATATTCAAGCATCCCTAGGGGTATCCCCCTTTGAATTGGTCTTTGGCTGACTGCCGCGGGGCATTCTGGACATAATTCAGGAGGCATGGGTAGAGAGAGAGGAAGAGCCCAGGGAGGTTAGTACATACCTGAGGGAGTTAAGAGCAAGGATTCAGAGGGTCACGGCGTTTGCGCAGGACACCCTGGGGCAGAGCCAAGAGAGCCAGAAAGGGTACTATGACCGGGGCACAAAAGTAAGGAAATTTCAGGTGGGAGATAAAGTGCTCGTCATGGTGGCCTCAGACCCCCATAAGTTTACTTCTCAGTGGAAGGGACCCTGCGTGGTAACAGCCAGAGTAGGCCCATGGACATATCAGGTAAGGCATGTGAAAGGTAGGATTCAGACCTACCATGTAAATATATTGAGACCGTGGATAAAGAGAGAAGGGTTTGTGGCGGTCCCTGAAGAGGAGGGTCCTCAACTAAGTGATGTACAGGAGGGGGGGAAACCTGTTATTGGTGAGTCACTATCCCATGGGCAGAGGCAACGGGTAAGGGAAATGATAGAGGAGTTTCAGGATGTTATCAATCCCCTACCTGGGGAAACCCATTTGGTGGCCCATGATATCATCACCGAGCCGGGTAGGATTGTAAAGCAGAGGCCCCATAGAACACCCGAATTTAAGAGGAAGAAAATTATAAGGCAGGTACAGGAAATGATGGACTTAGGTATCATAGAGGAATCAGTTAGTCCCTGGTCCAGTCCAGTGGTGTTGGTACCAAAGAGTGATGGGTCTCAGAGGTTTTGTATAGATTTCCGAAGGGTGAATGCCATATCCCGGTTTGATGCTTATCCCATGCCCCCAATAGATGACTTACTGGATAAACTGGGGCGTGCTCAGTATTTAACTACCTTAGATCTTACGAAAGGGTATTGGCAAGTGCCGCTGACAGAGGAGGCTAAGCCCAAAACAGCCTTTGGCACCCCTATAGGGTTATTCCAATTTAGACGAATGCCATTTGCGTTAAATGGGGCGGCAGCGTGCTGCCAACGATTGGCTGATCAGTTGCTGAGGTGGCATTCGGACTACGCTGCCGCGTATATGGATGATATTGTCATTTTTAGCTCAGATTGGGAGTCCTATTTGCCTAAAGTCAAAGCGGTGCTAGAATCCCTCAGGTGGGCGGGCCTAATAGTGAACCCAAAGAAGTGCGTGTTTGCTAGTGAAGAGGTCAAATACTTGGGATACATTGTGGGAGGGGAGTTATCAAACCCCTAAGGGATAAAGTGCAGGGAGTGCGTGATTTTCTGCTGCCCCACACCAAAAAACAATTGAGGGATTTTTTGGGGCTGATAGGATATTATCGCAGATTCATTCCTAGATTTGCGGAGAGGTCAAGCACCCTTACTGACATGCTGAGGAAAAGGTGCCCTAATGTCCTAAAGTGGACAGAGGCAGGTCGTTGGGAGTTCCAAATGTTGAAAGACCTCCTGTGTCAGGAACCAGTCTTAAAAGGAATAGATTTTGAGAAGCCCTTCCTGTTACAAACAGACGCCTCAGAGACGGGCTTGGGGGCGGTGTTATCCCAAGAGTTTGAAGGGGAGGAGCACCCTGTCCTTTTTCTGAGTAGGAAACTGCACCCGGCAGAGCAGCATTACGCTGTTATAGAGAAGGAGTGTTTGGCTATAAAGTGGGCTATAGAAACTCTGAAATACTATCTGCAGGGCAATTCTTTTGTTTTGATTACTGACCACGCACCTCTGAAATGGCTCCAACAAATGCAGGGGCAGAATGCCAGGCTCACCCGCTGGTATTTAGCGTTACAAGCTTTTTCCTTTGAAATACAGCATAGGGCGGGGAAGCTTCACGGGAACGCTGACGCCCTGTCCCGAATTGCGAACTCCCCAGCAAGTAGCCTGGAGGAAGCAGGGAGTCGCAATTATTTGAAGGGGGGGTGTGTAAGGAGGTTGGAGGGTCTAAGCAGCTCAGGAGGAGGTATGGGGCCAGACTACATTCCCCACAAGGCCCTGAGAGAAGGGATCGGGGTGGTAGGTCCCCAAACCCGGTATGGCCCCCACGTGGAAGGGAGGGGGAAAAGGTCTGGAGAGAGCAGCTGCTATGGCAGGCGAGGGCCAGAAGGGGGAGCAGGGATGACAAAGCTCAATACCCTTGGGTTAGAAATCAGTACAAGATTCCTTCCACCTGGGAGGGGGAGGAGGTCTCCAACCAACAGCCTAGCAGAGAAGCAGAGTTAATGGTGTGTTTGGAGGAAGGAGAGGCTGGAGAGACCAACACACCAGGTTTGGAGGAGCCAGTTGACATGGACTGTAATTGTACTTTGGGGCAGAGTTGCAGCGACTGAAGGCGGTGGGTGGTCACAGGAGTCAATTAGCTGTGGTGTGGGCAGTATACTGCCATTCTGCAACCACCCAAGCAGAAAGACTTTTAAAACTGAAACCCAGGCTGTTGAACTGGGGGAGAACTTGGATTTAAAGGGAAGTTTTTTTCTTGTTGCTTTATTTTGGAAACTGAATGGGACTTTAACCCCTTGAACTGAGATTTTGTGGAGGAGGGGAAATAAACTGTTTGGAACTAAAAGCTGTGTTGTCTGGAAGGACTTTGTTTGTGGACTGCTAAAGGGAGCCTACCACCCCTAAAGGTTTGCTACCGGGATTACAGTTATTACAATATATATATATATATTCGAATTTCGTCGTTTTCAGTTTTCGTCAAATTTGTTAGCGAAAAATTTGTCTTGGTTTTCGTTGGTTGCTTCGGATTTCGTTGGCGTGCCCACGCTGCTAATTTTGCATTCTCCTGCGGCATTCTTCTGGGGCGTTGTTTCTCGTTGTTTGATCACTGCCTTCTCTCAGACAAAAGATTGCAAATAAGAATTTAAATGACTGTGGCTTGATGATAGAAATTTTGTCATTTTGCCCACACTGCTGCTTTTGGTTCAGTGCCTCTTCATAAATGACTGTGGCTTGATGATAGAAATTTCGTCATCATGGGACCAAAAAAGGTTTCTAGAGCCAGCAGCCCTTCAATGAAGGACAGGAGCACGATCGAGTTGAAGAAGGAAATCATTGAAAAATACGAGAGAGGCATTAAGATTGCTGAAATCAGCTGCATATACGGGAAGTCACCATCCACAATAAGTTCAATTGTGGCGAAAAAGGAAGCAATAAAGGAGGCAAAAGGCATGAATGTGCTAACGAAACAGAGATCGCAAACAATTGAAGATGTGGAACAGTTATTATTAATTTGAATCAATCAAAAACAGATGACGATTCTGTTTCTGAGGCCATCATATGTGAAAAGGCCAGACTGTTGTATGCCAATCTCATTAAGAACATGCCTGGGACAAGTGCTAGTTTACTAAGAGGCATATTTTCAAAGCACTTTGGGAGGCTAAGTTCCATAGGTTTCTATGGAACTTTGGGAGGCTAAGTGCTTTGAAAATAAGCCTCTAAGTGATTTTAAGGCCAGCAGAGGCTGGTTTGAAAAATTCAAGAGGCGCACTGGCATACACAGTGTTACTAGGCACTGCGAAGGTGCGAGTTCGGACAAGTCTGGTGCCAACAAATTTGTGTCCGAATTCAAAGATTACGCAGAGGCTGGAGGATTCATCCCCCAACAAGTTTTCAACTGTGATGAAACTGGCCTGTTTTGGAAGAAAATGCCAAAGAGAATGTTCATTACACAGGAGGAAAAGGCACTGCCAGGACATAAGCCTATGAAAGATAGGCTAAATCTTTTGTTGTGTGGTAATGCTAGTGGTGATTGTAAAGTGAAGCCCTTACTGGTGTACCATTCAGAAACTCCTAGAGTATTTAGCAGAACAATGTGATCAAAAGTAAATTGTGTGTGATGTGTAGGGCAAACAAGAAAGCATGGGTCACGAGGCCAATTTTCATTGAGTGGATGAATAAAGTGTTTGGCCCGAGTGTGAAAAAATACCTTCAGGATAATCATTTGCCCCTTAAGTGCCTCCTGTTAATGGACAATGCTCCTGTACATCCTCCAGGTTTGGAAGATGCATTGTTGGAGCAGTTCAGTTTTATCACTGTGAAGTTCTTGCCCCCTAATACCACACCACTCATACAACCCATGGACCAGAATGTCATTTCCAATTTCAAGAAACTGTACACAAAAGCATTGTTTCAAAGGGGCTTTGAGGTGACATCAGATACAGAATTGTCCTTAAGAGAGTTCTGGAAAAACCATTTCAACATTCTCAACTGCATTAGCCTCATAGATAAGGCTTGGCAGGGAGTGACATCAAGGACGATGAACTGTGGCTGGAAGAAATTATGACACTATATGCTACATAGAAACCGTTGTACTCCAGCAATTCCTCTCTCTTTTTTTCATGTATTTTTTCAATGCTGTGACCAACAATGTAAACACACTATATTAGTGATGATAGAAGTGCTCAGTTAATAACGTATCGCTCTGGCTAGTCAACAGGACTGATGATATGTTTCACAAGCATCACTGCACTTCAGCCCTCCCTGCCTCCTCCATGAGACTAGATGATAGAATAACTATTGGTTTCAAGCAGTGGGTACTTAGCTGCGGGCTGGTGCGTATATAGTTGTTCCGTTTTTCTGTCTATAGCCAGAAGCTGTGGTGCGTGTAAATACGTGAAGTTAAAAACAAACTAGTTTTCATCTATGATTGGTCCATCTTCAATCATTACTCCAACTCTCATCAATTCTCAACACCCATGGTGTTTCGCCGATACTGGCGTCCTCAGGAGAATCGAGATTCAACTGGACTTTCCTTCTGATGTAATGTTGTTCATCTGTAAATACCATAAATGTCCATTGTAATCCATAAGCCACTTGGCACCTCTCAAATCTTACACTGCATTATCTTTATTAAGTTTACTAGTTCAATAAATCATCATTCTTCAGTAACAATTAACTTTTAATAAATCCTAATGATGGCATACCTCCAGATGGAACATCCTCCGCTTCCGAAGTCCAACCGGTATGACCGCGCCAACATTACTACGCTGTTTTAAACTTCAACTAACGTAATGATGTAGGCACTCAGCTGTTCGGTATACGTCAACCGAATTCAATTGAGACATCATCATGCTGTTGAAAGCGAGCCTGACAGCTGCTAGTCATGTAACCATTCGATTCCACGATTTAAACCCCGCGGGGCCACCGTATCCCACTGGAATATGGTCCTCTGTTCATAATGTTTCAATCTTCTGGCTACATTCCTACCATATGTAGTTGTCATCTGCTTGAGCACAACGAATTTGAGATCCGATAGATTGTCGGATATGTTCATCCAATGATCCATGAGGAGCTCAATGCGGCTTACATGGGGCAATGGAGGGTTAAGTGACTTGCCCAGAGTCACAAGGAGCTGCCTGTGCCTGAAGTGGGAATCAAACTCAGTTCCTCAGTTCCCCAGGACCAAAGTCCACCATCCTAACCACTAGGCCACTCCTCCACACATGTTCAGCAATGCGTTGCTTGATTTTCCTTATGGTGTACCCAATATACCATTTAGCGCACAGGCATATGATTCCATATACTACTTGGGCTACTCACAATTAGTGGTAGACAGCAGATGGAAAGGTTTACCAGTCAGAGGGTGAATGACATAAGTAGTCTGCCATGCGTATTTGCAATACACGCAGTGCTGACACGGCATATGCCCCCCTACAACTACATCTTTGTTGGTATTAGGTTTGGATTTCAATATTTCCCCTAAAGTTCTAGATCTGGTGGTGGCAAAAAGCAGGAGGTCTGTGAATTGAACTAGAGACAGCATCGGCCAATGCTTCCGTATAATCTGTTGCACGTCAGCTTTCGACTGGAATAAGGTAAAACACAGGTAAAACGCTCCGATTTTTTGGACAGCGAGTGTTCTTTAGGAGTGAATAACCATTGCTGATGGGTATTTAGCGCTCTCTTTTGAGCCGCCTTGATGATCTTAGGGGGATATCCCCTCATCCTAAACCGCTCATACATGTGTCTTGCTTCGACTTTGAAATTTTCAGTGGTGCCACACAATTTCCTCGCCCGCAGGAATTGACCTATGGGGATACCACTTTTTGTGGATCTCGGATGGAAACTATTGAAATGTAAAATTGTATTCATGTCCGTGGGTTTTCTAAATAAATTGGTATCGAATCTACCATCTATAAGAGATATATTAATGTCCAAAAATTCAATACTGTTGCCTCCCACACGAGCTTCAAACTTTATATTGGGGTCACAATTGTTGATATATGTGAAGAATTCCCTTAATGTAATACTATCACCAGCCCATACTAGGAAGATATCATCGATGAATCTCTTCCACATCCTAATAAGTGGAGAGAACCTACATTGCTGTATGTATAGTTTTTCAAAATTAGCCATGTATAAGCAAGCGACCATAGGCACAACTGTCGCGCCCATGGCTATTCCATGCGGCTGGACTGATTCCTTCAAATTGGAAAGCATTTCTCTTAAGTACAATGTCAGCCATGTGATTCAGCAAATTTATTTTTGCACTAGATAAATCCAAACGTTGTAGATGATCCGACAGCAAGTTTAATGCTTCCATATGGGGAATTTTCATATACAGGGCTACGACATCCATAGAAACCAGCATAATGGTCTCATCTTTCAGATCTATTTCCTGCAACATGCAAATTAAGTGTGCTGAATCGCACACATGCGAAGGAATCATATCCACCAACGGCCGTAGATAGTGGCTCATTAAGAGAGCCTTTACTCGAGACGATGGGACGTCCCGGAGGGTTTTGTAATGTCTTGTGGATCTTAGGCACGAAGTATATTTGAGGTATAGATGGGTACTTATTATACAAATATCTAAACTCCTTAATGGTGATCGTTCCTTTGTTGCTGGCTGCTAACAACAGCTGATATATCTTTTCCTGGTGGATGCTAGTCGGGTCATGGTCAAGTTTACTATAGAATCGAGTGTCATTAAGTTGTCTGTGGGCTTCAGATCTATATTGAGCAACATCTTGAACCACTACTCCGCTTTACAAATCACTAGCGAATCGTCTTGGCTCAGTTCTTGAAGAGCCTCACGCTGTTCTTAGATTGAGTAAACTGTTTTCTGTTCTCCATTATTGACAAATCATGTAGCACCAGCCGAGTAAACGATTCAATGAGGGCATCCGGCGGTCCCGCAGGTAACCATGTGGATGGTAATCTATGCTGAGTCATAAAAGAGTCATGCTGTTTGATTTCAGCCAGATCACCCGCCACATCAGACGGCGCTTGCTTGTCAAAATACGCTCTCAGCTTCAGTTTTCTAAAGAACTTTTTGAGACCACATCGCATTTCAAAAGCACCATATTAGGCGGTGGGTACAAACGATAATCCCATCTCCAATACCTGCATCTGTACTGTGTTAAGATGTTTAGATGACAAGTTATATACTATTCCTTATAATTTCGTACTTGTCGTTGGGTCCTGGTGGACCTGGGTATAGTGGAGCTCTGGACTGCATGTGTTGTTTCGCCGCGAGTATCTAAAAAAAGATCCCTATTGTGTGGATCTTCTGTCAGGAGAGCGGGTGTCTGTAACTCCTGGTCCCATCTACCAGTATACGGTCCACTTCTTGTGTCATCCGCAGACAAATCACTGGAGGTATTGGTAAAACCTACCTTCCTCATTCTTCCATATCTACGTGATCTTTTACGGGTATCCATAACCTTTGGTGTAATCAAATTCGTCCCGCTTATATTTGGCTATCTTAACTCCTCGAATCTCTGATATATATTTAGCTATCGTTTGAGTATGTTGTTGCCATTGAGAATCAAAACTAGATGCATCCTTATTTTTTAGCTGTCGAATCTTCTCATCCATGTCTCTTTGTTGTTTCTGTAATTCCTTATTCAACATCAATGGTTAGGAGCATTAGGTCCAAAGAGCACCTTGAGATAACTGTGTTCCATTGGGCAACAAAGTCCTTGTCATCAAGGAACCGAGGTTCTTTATTCCATCTCAGCCCCCTAGGTACTCTTTGAGCGTGACAATATTCCGTAAGTGTCTTCATATGGTATTGTGTACGTATTACTGCCTTATTAGATCTCATTGTATCGGCGAAACACCATGGGTGTTGAGAATTGATGAGAGTTGGAGTAATGATTGAAGATGGACCAACCATAGATGAAAACGGAACAACTATATACGCACCAGCCCGCAGCTAAGTACCCACTGCTTGAAACCAATAGTTATTCTATCATCTAGTCTCACAGAGGAGGCAGGGAGGGCTGACGTGCATGTGAAACATATCATCAGTCCTGTTGACTAGCCAAAGCGATATGTTATTAACTGAGCACTTCTATCATCACTAATATAGTGTGTTTACATTGTTGGTCACAGCATTGAAAAAATACATAAAAAAATAGATAGGAATTGCTGGAGTACAAGGGTTTCTATGTAGCATATAGTGTGATATTTTGAAACCAGGACAGAGTGTTACCCCAGTATTGTTACAGTGGAAGAAATTATGGCCAGGATGTGTGCATGAGAGAGATTGTGCAGTCAGTTGTTTATTTGGGGAAGTCCATGGGTTTGTAGGTGAGTGGTGAGGATGTGGAAGAGTTGGTAGATGACCACAGTGACGAACTCACCACTGCAGAGCTGCAAAACCTTCAACTAGAAGTGCAACAGACGGCAGATGAAGAAGTTGCTTCGGATAAGGAGGAAGAGACAGGGGACAAGTGCCTTCTTCAGAGATTAAGGACATCTTCTCCATGTGGAGTAAAGTACAGGTGTTTGTGGAGAAAAATCACCCAGACAAAGCTGTTGCAGGCCGTGTCTGCAACTTGTTTAATGATAATGTCTTGCCCCATTTTAGGCAAATCTTAAAGAGGCGGCAGAAACAAACCTCTTTGGACAGCTTTCTTGTGCGACATGGGTCCACTGACTCTGAAGCTGGTCCTAGTGCCAAAATACAAAGAAGGGAAGTGACCCCCCCCCCCCCCCCAGATAGTGCCTTGATACCTACTGTACTTATGGAGGGGGATCCCCCTTCCAAACAATAATATCTGCACCTCTCTCTCCCTCTTCCAAACGCCAAGTAAAGTCTTCAGAAAGGTAAATGCCATGTTAAATGTTAATTTATTCTATACATTTGTCTTTTTTATTCATGTAAAATAAAAATTTATTGCCTCGGTTTTCGCCGATTATTTTCGGACGGATTATCGACGAAAACCGAGGTTTCACTGTATATAGAATGTGTGTGTGTGTGTATATATATATATACACACACACACACATTATATAGAATATGTGTGTGTATATATATATATATATATATACACCCATTGGACAAGAAAGGAAAAACGAGGAGGAGGTATAGCTGTAATCTACAGATCAACAGGTTCGCCAAATCTCATTGTAAATTAGACATATGCCCCAACAACCTAATAAAATTCGCCCCTCAACGATTCATAACAGACCTCACGATGCATCTCAATTACATGCTACATCGTGGACATTTCCCAAAGGACAAAAGAAATATTCTACTCACCCCAATACCTAAAGATTCAAAGAAAAAAAACAAACGAGCCAACCACAGTATTAATTACCATTCTAACTACATTTAAACAAGCAATCGCAACGGGCAACAGTATACTTCTCCTGCAGTTTGACATGTCCAGTAAATTCGACATGGTGAACCACAGAATACTATTAAATATCTTAGAATACTTCGGAATTGGAGGACATGTTCTTAGCTGGTTTAAAGGTTTCCTAACCGCAAGAACATACCAAGTCAAATCTAATTCAAATACATCAGTTCCTTGGAAACCTGAGTGTGGAGTTCCCCAAGGATCCCCACTATCACCGACTCTCTTTAACTTAATGATGACACCGCTGGCCAAATTGTTATCCAACCAAGGCCTTAATCCATACATATACGCAGATGACGTCACGATCTACATCCCGTTCAAACATGATCTAAATGAAATCACTAATAGCATTAACCACAGCTTCCAAATCATGAACTCATGGGTGGATGCATTTCAATTGAAACTTAATGCTGAAAAAACACAATGTCTCATCCTCTGATCACAACATAATATGAATAAATTCACTACTATATCTACACCTAACTTCTCCCTTCCTGTCTCAGAAAGCCTCAAAATTTTTGGAGTCACCATTGACCAAAATCTTATACTGGAAAGCCATGCGAAGAACACAGCAAAGAAAATGTTCCATTCTATATGGAAACTCAAAAGAGTAAAACCTTTCTTCCCAAGGGATATATTTCGCAGACTGGTACAATCAATGGTGTTAAGTCACCTAGATTACTGCAATGCACTCTATGCTGGCTGTAAAGAACAAATCACCAAGTCTCTTGTGAATCCCAAGTCACAGTTGCAAAACTCCAGTATATCATGATCTCCCATGGTTTGGAAAAATCACGGCAAAGAGCTCATCTTAGTATTCTCAGCCACAATTGTACCATACATGTCGAGAGATCTAGCTAATTGCACCTATGCTGCGATAGATTATAATTTCTGTAGCTTGATATCTGCACAATTACCTCTGGATTTATGATGTATTTTAGTCTCCACAGCTCCCCCCATTACCTTCATGTATGCAGTTTCTGTCTCTGCAATCGTTCTGTCAAACTCGTTGTGTGATGTCATCTTCCTGGCCAAGCTCTCATTAACCCGAGCCAGGTTCTCAGTGAGGATACGGATGTCATTCTGGAGTTTGTTCTTCTCCTCCTCTTCTACCATAATCTGCCGATTCAGTTCATCTCTTTTACTGCACAAGTCTTCGATACCTGTTTACAGGCTAATAAGTTACTACCAGAAACATAGCTTAGGAATTTCCTAACCTTCTGCAATAGCATAACAAAAACAAAATAAAATACACACCCAATTTCTCAAAGGATAATATAACAAAGATATGTCAGAAGCACTAATGGCAAGAAAATTCTGCATCTCCCGATCTTTGAGGCCTACTGGGTACACACAGATGCACTCTGTGAGAGACTCTACAAATATCTCTTTACTGAAGGGGTGTTGGGATACACGGAAAGGACTCTCAGTGGCGAGGAAGGAAAAACAAGAATTCAACAAAGTACAAAATAAGCACAGAGGATCCATGGTGGAGGAAGAGTAGGGAAGTCCAATTACCTGAATTCCCTATGTCACACTGACGCTGGCAACATGGCCAGCCTCATTACTTAACTGTGATTACCAAGCTTATTATTATACCATCCACCTCAAGGTACCTGTTTAGTACAATTATATCCAATAACAGCAACACTATTGTTTATCATTTATTACATTTGCTATACTGCTTTTGTTGCAGGCAGATTAAAGCGATTTAAATAAAATCATTAAAAAACAAACAAAAAACTAATTGTAGATAGGAAAGAACGGACTGACCTTATCAAACCATGAAGGGAAAAAAACGTGATTAAACATACAAGCACAACACAGGCATACTCAATATTCCACAGTTAAACCCAATCCTGACCTCCCACTGCAGAATCAGCCCAGACCTATGCATGGAACACTTGCTGAAATAAATGAGTAGAGCACAAAAGGATATATAGGATGTTTCAAGTCGAAGGCACTTTGGCAACGAGTTCCACAGTGCTGGTGAAATTACCTTGTCATTTCACACTTCCAAAGAAAGCTGCAGATCTATGAAGTGTTGTAAAGAAAGATCATTTAATCCAGTGCTCACTACATCTCAAGAAAAATGTCAGGAAGTATTTTTTCACGGAGAGAGTAGTGGATGCTTGGAATGCCCTCCCGCGGGACCAGATGCAGCCTCTGGAGCTCATTTATCCAGCCACTAGATTAAGCTTCACTGTTGATTTTTTTTTTTTTTTGCCTTAACATACTGCAAAAAGACTACAGAAAGGAAACCCCACAACTCCTCTTGCAGACTTTGGGTTCACAGGTTACAAGAACACAGACTCTTGCATGCACAATGAAGGGCTGGCAAGCACAAGCAAGGAGGCCGTGCACTTTCTGCACAAGGGACTGCAGGCTCGGACAGCATGTGAAAAATCTAAGTGCCACAGCTGCCATTCCCACCAACACCACAAAGAAGTAAAAGCTGCAGGCCAGGAGAGAACCTAAAAAAAAAAAATCCCAAGGCTGCTGCTCCACTCCTACCATGCAGCTGCAGGCTGGGAGTGCCATTAAAAAAAAAGGAGTATGCTGCTGTGCCGGAGGTAAAATGCTGCAGGGTCAGGGGAGAAAAAGCAACAAAGTAAAACATTTTGCCAAAACTAGGTTCTTTGAAATCTTTAATTTTATCAGACTGTGAAGGTGACTACCCAGGCCTCTTGATGATCTGGAGTGTACAACATCTCTGGTTTAAAACATGTTTCCTCTAACCAGTGTGCAACACTACAGTGGTTTACCAGCAGGCTTTTTAGATGTACCAAGATAAAGTCATTGCTGTCTGATACTGTACTCTCAGAACCTCACACCAACAAGATACACCAGATACACAAGATACACTTATTTGCAAGATGGCCGACTGGGAGGACGCACTGGAAGGAGCTCTGGTCCGAGGATCGTTTCCCCAGCGCTCCTGCTGCAGTGCGATCCCCCCCGGGAGAGCCCGAGTTGCAGGTCGGCTTGGCGCGGTGGCCGCTGCTGTCCCGGGGCCAGGTCTGCCGACTCCATGGGCCGCGTTGTGATGGGTCCGTGAGTCCACTCCATCGCTCCAGGGCCCAGGTCTCTCGCACTGTCAGCCGTGCCAGGCATCAAGCTCGCTGGGTCCGAGAGCTCGCCCTCGGCCGTCGCGCTCCCCGGCAGGAACTGCCCGGGACCGTGTCGGCTGAGAGCTCCGGGTGACCCAGGTGGAGTCGGAGGGAGTTCGCCTGCGGCCTGTGGCGCGGGCCCGACCTCGTGGCACGAGCCCGGTCCGGGCGGTGCAGTGCACGGGCGGTGGGCACTCTCGCCTCCTGAATAGTTGTTCGTGGACCTGCGCACAACCGCAGCGGTCCCGGGCCCAGCAGCCCGACACCCACTCTGCCCTTCCCGCCGCGTGGCGTGGCCTGCCTGCACCGCGAGTCCTCCAGACTAGGGCAGTTGGGGTGGCCCACAGCGAGACAGTCTTCCACAGGCGCGCCCTGGTTGCTCTGTTGCTTTGAGGGCAGCCCAGCTTGGTCGCTCTGAGACCAGCCCAGCTGCTCCGGCACTGTTGCTCTGAGAGCAGCCCAGCTGCTCCAGATTTCCCTGGTCCACCCGAGCCAGCTTCTCTCTGCTTGCCTGCTCCAGTCCACCCGAGCCAGCTTCTCTCTGCTTGCTTTTTCCAGTCCGGCAGCGCGGTGTACGGCGGTTCCAGCTTGTTCTAGTCCGCTGATCCAGCCTCCCCCCTGCTTGTTCTGGTTCATCTGCTCCAGCCTGCTTGTTCCAGTCCAGCTGCCCCAGCGTGTTCCAGTCCGCCTGATCCCAGCTTGTTCCGGTCCGCCTGATCCCAGCTTGTTCCAGTCCGCCGATCCAGCTTCCCCCTTGCTTGTTCCAGTCCAAATGCTCTAGTGTGTTCCAGTCCGCCTGATCCGCCTGCTCCAAGCTCGTTCCAGTCTGCATGATCCCAGCTTGTTCCAGTCCGCCGATCCAGCTTCCCCTGCTTGCTCCAGTGTTCCAGTCCGCCTGTTCCAGCTTCTCCCTGCTTGTTCCAGTCCATCTGCTCCAGCCTACTTGCTCCGGTACACCTGCTCCAGCCTGCCTGCTCCAGTACATCTGCTCCAGCGTGTTCCAGTCCGCCTGAACCAGCTTCTCCTTGCTTGTTCCAGTACACCTGCTCCAGCCTGCCTGAACCAGCTTCTCCCTGCTTGTTCCAGTACACCAGCTCCAGCCTGCCTGCTCCAGTACATCTGCTCCAGCGTGTTCCAGTCCGCCTGAACCAGCTTCTCCATGCTTGTTCCAGTCCATCTGCTCCAGCCTGTTTGCTCCAGCTTCTCCCTGCTCGTTCCTGTCCATCTGCACCAGCTTGTTCCAGCCCACCTGCTAGCTTGTCAGCCATTGACTTACATGCCTGCCTGCTAACTTGCTAACTTGTCAGCCATTGACTTACCTGCTCTCCAGTTTCTCCCTGCTCGTTCCTGTCCAACTGCACCAGTATGCTCCAGCCTGCCTGCTAGCTTGTCACCCATTGACTTACTTGCCTGCTAACTTGTCAGCCATTGACTTACCTGCCCCCCAGCCTCACCCTGCTCGTTCCTGTCCATCCGCACCAGCTTGCTCCAGCCACTGTCTCACTTGCCTGCCTGCTAACTTGTCAGCCATTGACTTACCTGCTCTCCAGTCCATCAATCCCTCCAGTTCCAAGCCTCCAATCCAGCTTTCCGCTCTCTCTGCTTCTCACCTCAGTCACTACACTTACACCTGTTACACCGCAATCACTACTTATGGCCCCTGTCCACATTCTCTTCCTTGCCCTGTCCATTCCTAATCTTTTTCCCCTCCCCTTACCGCTGTCTACCGCTGGAACTCATGGAGGCATATTTTCAAAGCACTTTGGGAGGCTAAGTTCCATAGGTTTCTATGGAACTTTGGGAGGCTAAGTGCTTTGAAAATGAGCCTCATTGCCCACCCGTGTTCCCTCCCGTCCTGCTCGCTACGGCAATACCCTATTCACCCCATCCCTCACCACCTCACCATCTCTCTTGTCCCCCTCCTCCTTCCTAGCCCTTAACCTTCAACACCTCCTTCCTGCCATTAACCCATCACCATTCCTCCTAAGTGCACCCCGTCTTCGTCGCCCGACCTCCCCCACACTCTCTTGCTCCTCTTCCTGCTATCCGCGGGAGACATTAATCCTAATCCAGGCCCCCCTCACCTGTCCTCCTCCTATCCATGCAAACGATTCCGTGAGGTCTCCAATCTCGTTTCTATTCCCTTCCTCCCCCCTCTTCCTTCCCCTTCTCATGTGCCTTGTGGAATGCCCACTCGGTCTGCAACAAACTGCCCTTCACCCACGATCTCTTCATCTCTCGTTCCCTTCAACTGCTCGCCCTAACTGAAACCTGGCTGTCCCCTGACGACTCTGCCTCAGTCGCGGCCCTTTGTCATGGAGGTTCTCTTCTCCCACACTCCCCGCCCAGCTGGTCGCGGTGGAGGCGTCGGGCTACTACTCTCGCCCTCCTGTAGTTTCCAACCCCTCCTCCTACCGCAGTCTCACTGCTTCTCATCCTTTGAAGCTCACTCCATCTGGCTATTCTACCCATTACCACTCAGAGTGGCAGTCATTTACCGCCCCCCTAATAAATCCCTCTCTTCCTTCCTCACCGACTTCGATGCCTGGCTTTCCGTCTTTCTTGAACCCTCATCTCCGTCCCTCATTCTCGGAGACTTTAACATACACGTTGATGACCAGTCCGACCCTCACGCTTCTCAGTTCCTCACTCTAACATCCTCCTTCAACCTCCAGCTTTGCTCCACCACCCCTACTCACCGAGACGGCCATTGTCTTGACCTCGTCCTCTCCTCTTCCGGCTCTCCCTCCAATTTCCACGTTTCAGCTCTTCCTCTCTATTTTAATCCTTTTTCCGTTCATCACCTAATCACCTTCACACTTCTTCACCCTCCCCCCCTCAGCCCCGTCCAACTTTAACCACTACCTCCAGGAATCTCCAGGCTATTGACCCTCCCACCCTATCCTCTAATATTTCTAATCTCCTCCCCTCCATCATGTCCTCCGAGTCTGTCGACAAGGCTGTCTCCACTTACAATGCCACTCTCTCCTCTGCTCTGGACACCCTCGCACCATCCACTTCCCGTCCCACAAAGCGTACTAATCCCCAGCCCTGGCTGACCCCTTGCATCCGTTACCTTCGCTCCTGCGCCCGATCTGCTGAACGCCTCTGGAGGAAATCTCGCACCCATTCAGACTTCCTTCACTACAAATTCATGCTATCCTCCTTCCACTCCTCCCTATTCCTTGCCAAACAGGACTATTACACCCAATTGACCAATTCTCTCAGCTCGAACCCCCGTCGTCTCTTCTCCATCCTTAACTCCCTCCTCAAAGTGCCCTCCGCTCCCACCCCCCCTCGCTCTCTCCTCAATCACTGGCTGATTACTTCCGCGACAAGGTGCAAAAGATCAACCTTGAGTTCACTACCAAGCCATCTCTTCTTCACCCTTCAACCCTCTCCCTCAACCAACCAACCCAGGCCTTTATCTCCTCCTTTCCTGTCATCACTGAGGAGGAAACTGCTCGCCTTCTTTCCTCCTCGAAATGCACCACCTGCTCTTCTGACCCCATCCCCACCAACTTACTTAACATCATCTCTCATACTGTCACCCACTCCATCTGTCATATCCTCAACCTCTCCCTCTCCACTGCAACTGTCCCTGACACCTTCAAGCACGCCGTAGTCACACCTCTCCTCAAAAAACCATCACTTGACCCTACCTGTCCCTCCAAGTACCGCCCCATCTCCCTCCTACCCTTCCTCTCCAAAATACTTGAGCGTGCCATTCACAGCCGCTGCCTTGATTTTCTCTCCTCTTATGCCATCCTCGATCCACTTCAATCTGGCTTTTGCCCTCTTCACTCGACAGAAACAGCACTCTCTAAAGTCTGTAATGACCTGTTCCTTGCCAAATCCAGAAGCCACTACTCCATCCTCATCGATCTATCCGCCGCTTTTGACACTGTCAATCATGACTTACTTCTTGCCACACTGTCCTCATTTGGGTTCCAGGGCTCTGTCCTCTCCTGGTTCTCCTTCTATCTCTCCCACCGCACCTTCAGAGTTCACTCTCATGGATCTTCCTCCACCCCTATCCCCCTATCTGTTGGTGTTCCCCAGGGATCTGTCCTTGGACCCGTTCTCTTCTCAATCTACACCTCTTCCCTGGGCTCCCTGATCTCATCTCATGGTTTCCAGTATCATATCTATGCTGATGACACCCAGCTATATCTCTCCACACCAGACATCACCGCAGAGACCCAGGCAAAGGTATCAGCCTGCTTATCCGACATTGCTGCCTGGATGTCCAACCACCACCTGAAACTGTCCAAGACCGAGCTCATCATCTTTCCACCAAAACCCATGTCTCCTCTTCCTCCACTTTATATCTCAGTTGATAACACCCTCATCCTCCCCTTCTCATCTGCCCGCAACCTCGGAGTCATCTTTGACTCCTCCCTCTCCTTCTCTGCGCATATCCAGCAGATAGCCAAGACCTGCCGCTTCTTCCTCTTTAACATCAGCAAAATTCGCCCTTTCCTCTCTGAACACACCACCCGAACTCTCGTCCACGCTCTCATTACCTCTCGCCTTGACTACTGCAATTTACTCCTCACCGGCCTCCTACTTAGCCATCTATCCCCCCTTCAATCTGTTCAGAACTCTGCTGCACGTCTCATATTCCACCAGAACCGATATACTCATATCACCCCTCTCCTCAAGTCACTTCACTGGCTTCCAATCAGATACCGCATTCAATTCAAGCTTCTCCTTCTTACCTACAAATGCACTCAGTCTGCTGCCCCTCACTACCTTTCTACCCTCATCTCCCCTTACGTTCCCGCCCGTAACCTCCGTTCACAGGACAAATCCCTCCTCTCTGTACACTTCTCCACCACCGCCAACTCCAGGCTCCGCTCATTCTGCCTCGCCTCACCCTATGCTTGGAACAACCTTCCTGAGCCCTTACGCCAAGCCCCCTCCCTGCCCATCTTCAAGTCTTTGCTTAAAACCCACCTCTTCAATGCTGCATTCGGCACCTAACTCTTACCGTTCAGTAAATCCAGACTGCCCCAATTTGACCGCCCCTATCGGACTGACCGTTCACTTATCTCTTAGATTGAAAGCTCTTTGAGCAGGGACCGTCCCTCTATGTTAAATTGTACAGCGCTGCGTAACCCTAGTAGCGCTTTAGAAATGTTAAGTAGTAGTAAGTAGTAGACTCTTGCATGCACAATGAAGGGCTGGCAAGCACAAGCAAGGAGGCTGTGCACTTTCTGCACAAGGGACTGCAGGCTCGGACAGCATGTGAAAAATCTAAGTGCCACAGCTGCCATTCCCACCAACACCACAAAGAAATAAAAGCTGCGGGCCAGGAGAGAACCTAAAAAAAAAAAATCCCAAGGCTGCTGCTCCACTCCTACCATGCAGCTGCAGGCTGGGAGTGCCATTAAAAAAAAAAAGGAGTATGCTGCTGTGCCAGAGGTAAAATGCTGCAGGCTCAGGGGAGAAAAAGCAACAAAGTAAAACATTTTGCCAAAACTAGGTTCTTTGAAATCTTTTATTCTATCAGACTGTGAGGGTGACTACCCAGGCCTCTTGATGATCTGAAGTGTGCAACATCTCTGGTTTAAAACACGTTTCCTCTAACCAGTGTGCAACAGCACAGTGGTTTACCAGCAGGCTTTTTAGATATACCAAGAAAAAGTAATTGCTGTCTGATACTGTACTCTCAGAACCTCACACCAACAAGATACACTGTGGATTGAAATTCCATGTGCAAAGGGGAAAAGGATAGTGATAGGAGTGTACTACCGTCCGCCTGGCCAGGACGAACAGACGGATGCGGAAATGTTAAAGGAAATCAGGGACGCAAACAAACTGGGCAACACAATAATAATGGGGGATTTCAATTACCCGCATATAGACTGGGTTAATGTAACATCTGTACACGCAAGGGACATAAGATTTCTTGATGAAATCAAGGACAGCTTCATGGAACAGCTAGTTCAGGAGCCGACAAGAGAAGGAAAAATACTAGACTTAGTCCTTAGTGGTGCTCATGATCTAGTGCAGGGGGTAACGATACGAGGGCCGCTTGATAACAGTGATCATAATATGATCGGTTTTGATATTGGCATTGAAGGAAGTGAAACTAGGAAATCAAGTACGCTAGCGTTTAACTATAGAAAAGGTGATTACGACAAAATGAGAAAAATGGTGAAAAAAAGACTGAAAGGAGCAGCTCGCAGAGTAAAAAACTTGCATCAGGCGTGGATGCTGTTTAAAAACACCATCCTGGAGGTTCAGGACAAATATATTCCACGTATTAGAAAAAAGGGAAAAAAGACTAAACGTCAGCCGGCGTGGCTAAACAGTAAGATAAAGGAAATCATTAGAGCCAAAAAACAATCCTTCAGAAAGTGGAGAAGAGAACCAACTGAAAGTAACAGGATAGATCATAAGGAATGCCAAGCCAAATGCAAAGCGGAGATAAGGAGGGCAAAAAAGGACTTTGAGAAGAAATTAGCGTTGGAAGCAAAAATACATAGTAAAAATTTTTTTAGATACATTAAAAGCAGGAAACCGGCCAAAGAGTCGGTTGGGCCGCTGGATGAAAATGGTGTTAAAGGGGCGATCAAGGAGGACAAAGCCGTAGCGGAGAAATTAAATGAATTCTTTGCTTCGGTCTTCACCGAGGAGGATTTGGGGGGGACACCGGTGCCGGAAAGAATATTTGAAGCGGGGGAGTCGGAGAAACTAAACAAATTCTCTGTAACCTTGGAGGATGTAATGGGTCAGTTCAGCAAGCTGAAGAGTAGTAAATCACCGGGACCTGATGGTATTCATCCCAGAGTATTAATAGAACTAAAAAATGAACTTGCGGAGCTACTGTTAGAAATATGCAATCTGTCCCTAAAATCGAGTGTAGTACCGGAAGACTGGAGGGTAGCCAATGTTACTCCGATTTTTAAGAAGGGTTCCAGAGGAGATCCGGGAAATTATAGACCGGTGAGTCTGACGTCGGTGCCGGGCAAGATGGTGGAGGCTATTATTAAGAATAAAATTGCAGAGCATATACAAAAACATGGACTGATGAGACAAAGTCAGCATGGATTTAGTGAAGGGAAGTCTTGCCTCACCAATCTAATGCATTTTTTTGAGGGGGTAAGCAAACATGTGGACAATGGGGAGCCGGTTGATATTGTATATCTGGATTTTCAGAAGGCGTTTGACAAAGTGCCGCACGAAAGACTCCTGAAGAAATTGCAGAGTCATGGAATCAGAGGTAGGGTATTATTATGGATTAAGAACTGGTTGAAAGATAGGAAGCAGAGAGTAGGATTGCGTGGCCAGTATTCTCAGTGGAGGAGGGTAGTTAGTGGGGTCCCGCAGGGGTCTGTGCTGGGTCCGTTGCTTTTTAATGTATTTATAAATGACCTAGAGATGGGAATAACTAGTGAGGTAATTAAATTCGCCGATGACACAAAATTATTCAGGGTCGTCAAGTCGCAGGAGGAATGTGAACGATTACAGGAGGACCTTGCGAGACTGGGAGAATGGGCGTGCAAGTGGCAGATGAAGTTCAATGTTGACAAGTGCAAAGTGATGCATGTGGGTAAGAGGAACCCGAATTATAGCTACGTCTTGCAAGGTTCCGCGTTAGGAGTTACGGATCAAGAAAGGGATCTGGGTGTCGTCGTCGATGATACGCTGAAACCTTCTGCTCAGTGTGCTGCTGCGGCTAGGAAAGCGAATAGAATGTTGGGTGTTATTAGGAAGGGTATGGAGTCCAGGTGTGCGGATGTTATAATGCCGTTGTATCGCTCCATGGTGCGACCGCACCTGGAGTATTGTGTTCAGTACTGGTCTCCGTATCTCAAAAAAGATATAGTAGAATTGAAAAAGGTACAGCGAAGGGCGACGAAAATGATAGTGGGGATGGGACGACTTTCCTATGAAGAGAGGCTGAGAAGGCTAGGGCTTTTCAGCTTGGAGAAGAGATGGCTGAGGGGAGATATGATAGAAGTGTATAAAATAATGAGTGGAATGGATCGGGTGGATGTGAAGCGACTGTTCACGCTATCCAAAAATACTAGGACTAGAGGGCATGAGTTGAAGCTACAGTGTGGTAAATTTAAAACGAATCGGAGAAAATTTTTCTTCACCCAACGTGTAATTAGACTCTGGAATTCGTTGCCGGAGAACGTGGTACGGGCGGTTAGCTTGACGGAGTTTAAAAAGGGGTTAGATAGATTCCTAAAGGACAAGTCCATAGACCGCTATTAAATGGACTTGGGAAAAATTCCGCATTTTTAGGTATAACTTGTCTGGAATGTTTTTACGTTTGGGGAGCGTGCCAGGTGCCCTTGACCTGGATTGGCCACTGTCGGTGACAGGATGCTGGGCTAGATGGACCTTTGGTCTTTCCCAGTATGGCACTACTTATGTACTTATGTACTAAGTGGGTCTCAAACATGTAGTAGCTACTTTTTGAGCAAAAGTGTATTTATGCATGCCTCTTCTTCCTAGTTCCAGAATGAGCCCTGAAATTTGGAAAATAGTATAGAGCACAGATAGCTGGGACCTGCTTTCTGCAGCAAACATACCACTCCCTTTTCTTAAAGCTGGTAGTGTGAGGGAGCTTCCAGACCATCCACTCTTATGCATGTACATTAGTTAAGCTCTAAAGGAGGTTCATAAGGTGAAGACTCAAGATGATGGCATGCTAACTGGTGCTGTCTGATCGAGTCTGTTGCTTACCATGCCTTTTCTTGATCATGATAAAAAGGAAAGACTCCGAGGTCACGTGGTGCTATGATCGGAGCTAGACGCGAGTAAGAGCTGCTCCGTTCCTCGAGGTTCCCCGCTCCCCGTATATCGCACCTCCGCAGATAATTTTCAAACTCAGAAGAAGCGCTGAAGCAGGAGTGTGTTAAAAAGTTGTTAACATTTCCCGGAGGGGGAAGATGGCAACGAAATCCGCCCAAAAAGAAAAGGCACGAGGGAAAGACAAAATGGCGGCGCCGTCCAGCCCGGCGGACTCCTCGATATCATCAGCTTGGGTAGCGGAAATAACAGCTGAAATGTCGGCGGTATTTGAAACATCGCTGGAACGACGATTAGCGCCTATAGACACGAAACTGGAGACCCTAAGTGGCCAATTTGGTGAGTTTACCAAGGACTTAGTGAGCTGTCAGGAACGAGTGAATGCGGTGGAAGATCGCGCTACAAAATTGGAAGGCGGCCACGAACAGCTGAGGAAAACAGTAGCAGCCTTGGAAGCGAAGGTGGAAGATCTCGAGAACCGCTCGAGGAGGAATAACTTGCGGCTAATTGGTCTACCTGAAGAGCTGGAAGATAAAGATTTAATATCATTTTTAGAAAGGTGGATTCCTAAAGAACTGGCCCTGGATGGGAACTTTAAATCTCTGCAGATTGAGAGGGCACATAGAGTGGGTCCACGTGGCACGAGGATAGAGGCACGGCCCAGAGTGGTTATTCTTCGGCTGTTGAATTTTCGCCAGAAACAGGAGATCTTACAAGCGCTGAGGTCGGGGAAAACACTGATGTATCAGTCAAAAAAAATCCTTTGTTTTCAAGATTATTCAGCCGGGGTGGCGGCACAACGGAAGATGTTCGCACCGGTATGTTCACAACTATTCCAGCGGAAAGTGCGGTTTGCTTTAGTATACCCGGCTGTGCTGAGAGTGACCTGGAATGGGACAACACGTATCATGCATTCGGTGGAAGAAGCTAAACTTTTTTTGGAGCAACTGAGCAGCAGTGGACAAGCTACATGAATAGAGCATGAGGATTGGTATAACCGGAGACTTTCGGGTGCAAAGTTACAAGTCAGCGGTAGAGGCTGGGGAGAATATGTTTGTGATGGGGTTATTGAGGGTGAGGTGGGAGAGTTTGATGACACCCTGTAGAGGTTAATAATGGGTGCGGGGAATTGATTTATTGTTTGGTTTTCATTTGAGGGGAGAGGGAACCTGGAGAGGCACTAGATGTGACGTTCCAGATGTGTGTTCTGGAACATGGGAAAGGGAGGATTATGAGGGGGGGGAGGGAGATCGGGGGGAGGGATGGGGGGGATTATTTGATATGTTTACAATTGGAGTGTGTCGAGTGGAGAATCCGGAGGGGAGTTGGAAAGAGTTGGAGTCTGTATGGGAGGGGGTGGAGGCTGGGCTATCTCCTCCCAATTTCACAGAAAAGATATTTTGATATGCTACTTTGGGGTCATTGGCTCATAGAGTGAAGGTGGTAACATGGAATGTGGGTGGCATAAATTCACCCATTAAGCGGACAAAAATATTACAACACCTACACAGGAATCACATTGATATTGCATTTTTACAGGAGACCCATTTGGACGCTGGAGAACATGGTAAGCTTAAAACCTGGTGGGTAGGCGATTGCTGGGCTGCAGATGCCATCCATAAAAAAGGAGGAGTAGCCATTTTATGTAAGAAGGGTACCATTGATAGTCATCGGGTGGTATATGTAGACTCAGGGGGGAGATATATAATGGTGGAAGTAACAATAAAAGGTCGCCCCTATCTGCTATGCAACATTTATGCCCCGAATCAGTATGACAAGCAGTTCTACAACCGTATAGTACAGTTATTATTACAACAAAGGAATTTGGATAAGGTGGTGGGGGGAGATTTCAACACAGTGTGGGACCCAGAGATGGACAGCACGGGGAGGAGGGCTTCAGAGACATATAGAGGGAATAGAGGTCTAAGGCAGCTGGTTCATCTGTTCGATTTGGTGGATAGCTGGAGAGCGCTGCACCCCACTGAGAAAGATTATACTCACCTTTCGAGAGCACACTCCTCTCAGGCAAGGATAGATTATCTTTTAGTTTCTAGGGGGGTATTTGGGAAGGTGGAGAAAGGGGAGTTGGGACCATATGTGATATCAGATCACGCTTGGGTGCTAATGGAGTGGTCGGTGGGATTGGCAGATGATAGGCCCAAGAGCTGGCAATTCCCAATTGAATTATACAAAGATGAAAAATTTAGAGCACATATCATTGACTGTTGGCATCAGTATGCGAGTCACAATAAGGAACATATAAATGACCCGATTCTGTATTGGGAGGCCGCAAAGGCAGTTCTCAGGGGGGAAATAATTAGCTACACGTGTAGGAATAGGAAGATTCGAGATAAGGAGATATTAAGATTGGGGGAGCAGTTGCGCAGGGCTAGGAAGAGATTGGGGGAGGAACAATCGGGGAAGACCAGGCAATTAGTACTAGAGACACAGGTGGCATTGAACTCATTGCTCCATCAGCGAGCAGCAAAGTCTCAAACATATTATAAATATCAGCTATATAAGCATGGTAATAAAACGGGGAGATTGTTGGCCAAATTGTTGAGACCTAGAGCCCGCCCTCAGGGGATACTGCAAATTCAGGAGTCAAGGGGCCATTTAGTCCGTACTGATCGGGAGATCTCTCAGGTATTTCACCGTTATTATACAGAACTATATAAAAGCCCTCCGGACTTGGGTTTGAGGGGGGACGTATATTTGGAGTCCAAGCTACTGCCCATGATAGATGAGGGAACTAGAGGACAGTTGAATGAACAAATAAGTGTGGAAGAAGTGGAGGGGGCGATAGGGAAAAGTGCGTTGAACAAGGCACCTGGAGCTGACGGGTATAGAGCCGAGTTTTACAAACTAATGGGTACGGAGATCACAACCCCGTTGGCTGCTATGTTTAATAAAATTATAGAATTGGAATCTATGCCGCAGTCCTTAACGGTGGCACAAATAATTGTGCTGCCAAAACCGGGTAGGGACCCGTTGTTGCCAGAATCTTATAGGCCGATCTCTTTGCTTAATTTTGAAGCGAAGTTGATGGCAAAAGTTTTAGCTAATAGAATGGCTAAGGTGCTTCCGGAAATTATACATGAAGCACAGGTAGGATTCGTGCAGGGAAGATCAATCACCAAGAATGTAAGGAGAATTTTGACTTCATTGGAGCAGAGATCAAAGAGAGGGATACCATCTATTCTAGTAAGTTTTGATGCAGAGAAAGCATTTGATAAGGTGAGATGGGACTTTATGTTTGAAGTATTGAGGGCATATGGCTTTGAGGGTCTCTTTGTTTCAGGAATAAAAGCATTATATGCGGAGCCACAGGCAACAGTGTTGGTGAATGGAATGTCGTCAGCGATGTTTCCAGTCCTACGGGGTACCCGGCAGGGATGCCCTCTATCGCCGCTTCTTTTTGTGCTGACTTTAGATCCCTTAATTAGAGAGATACTGACAACAGATGAGATTCAGGGGATTCGAGTTGGGAAGGGCTGTTTCAAAGTAGCGGCATTTGCGGATGACATACTGGTACATATGGAGAGTCCTAGAAGTTCCTTGGCGGCTCTTTTGGAAATCTTTGGCGAGTATGGAGACTTTGCAGGTCTCCAATTGAACTTGGGGAAATCGGAGGCTTTACCTTCCTCAGACCAAGTGAAGGATGAATGGAGAGAGGGTTTCCCTTTGAGGTGGGCATCAGATTCATTTCGTTATTTGGGGATTAATTTAAGCATGGATGTGACAAAACTATACCAGCTTAATGTGGGGAAATTGATCGAAGATACGAAGGAGAAGCTGGAGCGGTGGCGTTTATTGCCAATTTCTCTAATGGGTAGAATTAATTTAATAAAGATGGTTCAGTTTCCAAAGTGGTTATATGTTCTTCAAATATTGCCTATACGCCTTCTTCAGAAAGATTTGAGATTAATTTATAAATGGGTGAGTGCTTTTTGTTGGGCAGGGAAAAAGCCGAGGCTGAGAATGGCACTATTGATAGGTCATTGGAGGCAGGGTGGTCTGGGACTGCCAGATTTGAAGTTATATAACCAAGCTTGTATGCTTCGGCATGTGGGAGATTGGATTGAGGGGACAACTGTTTACACACCATTATATTTAGAACAGGAACATTTTGCGCCTTATCATCTTTATTTTCTGTTGCACTGCAAAAAAAGTCAGTTGCCTGAGGGTATAAAGGGGAGTGTGCTCTTGAATTCATTGAGAGAGGGGTGGAAGGTTTTAGTGAGGCGGTTAGGTGGGGACCCGGAGGTGTCGGATCAGTTGCCTATTAGAGGGAATGGAAGGTTTAGATCAGGTTGGGATAATGTTTGGTTTAAGAAATGGGAGCAAAAAGGGATATATCTTCTGGAGCATGTAATGGGAGCCACAGGTGAGTTGGAACCGTTAGGAACTTGGGAGGAAGAGTCTTCGGAGGGGTGGGGTGCACAGTTTGCCTACGCACAGCTAACACACTACGTAAGGACCTTGGACAGGAATAAGTTGCAATTCAAGTTAGGAGTAGAGCTCAGGTCATTCTTTTCAAAGATTTCTGATAGTGGGTTGTCCATCTCTGGGTTAGTGCAGGCCCTTGTTCAGCTATGCCCTGCTAGAGGGTTTGAGGGGATCAAGGCAAAATGGGAGGAGGATTCCGGGGTGGGGCTAGGTACTTGGGAAGTTTTGCAATCTTTAAAAGGAGTTTATACTTTAACATCTGATATGCGGTTGAGGGAATGTGGGGCTCGGGTGATCCTACGGGCATATATGACTAAGGCGATGTTAGCACATGTGGAAGGGGGCCAAGATTCGCAGTGTTCCAAATGTGGTCATCCTAGACATACATACTATCATGCATTTTGGGCTTGCCAGAAAGTGAGGAGATTTTGGAACCAGGTGGTGCGTTTTTTGGAACGCCTGGTGGACAGATCTCTTCAAGGTTCAATGGAACAATTACTGTTGGATGTGCCTGGAGCATTTCGCAGTTTAAAGGGGCCTGGGCGACTGCTTTGTAGGAAATTATGCTTGGTGGCTCGGAAAACAATTTTACAATACTGGGTGGGGACGGAGACTCCCGCTTTGGGGCATTGGAGGAATCAGATACACCAATTGATGGCATGGGAAGCTCGAGATGCGAAAGGCACTCTAAGACGCAAGAAACAGTTTTTGACAATTTGGGACCCTTATTTGCAAATAATGAGCCCAAGAGGTAGGAGTTTCATTATTAACAATTTGTAAAATTCCTGGGGTAAAGTCCATAAGAGATGAAGGAGGTTAAGTTGCTTACACTCGAGACAATTGTAAGATGATTTGGGAAGGGAGGGGGGGGAGGGAGAGAGGGGAATTGCTGTTTAGTAAGTCAAGTTATGGGTGGTTAAGGAGTGGGGGGAACAGGGGGAGGGAACAAAGTTTTGTGGAAACACTGTATTTTGGTTCACTGCTGGAGTTCCATGTCCTTGCTGGGGTAGATGGAGGGCATGAAACTTGTTCAATAATAGTGGAAGAGACTGGAGTTTTCAGATGGAGGGGCAGTTACGTGTGTATTAGAACGGTCTGATTAATATTATGTTAAAAGTGAGTCTTGGGGATTCAGTTAACACAGGTTTACAATTAAACGGAGGGGAGGGTGGGGGGAGGGGGGTTGTTTGGGGATAAAAAGTAGAAAATGTTTTGACGTATGTGGACGGATTGATAGTTCTCTGTTGTATTAGGAAGGTTATTCGTTGACATTGTGTATCGATGCTTTATATAATACGTCAATAAAAAGATTTAAACATAAAAGGAAAGACTCGTGTTTCTCCTGTGGTCTCTTCTTCAGTGGTTGGCCTAATGGATCAGTTCATATAGTACAGTACTCCCAAGTGCTTCTGAAGCATCACCATTGAATACAGCAGTTGGAAACGGTAAGCCATACCTCTCCCCAGCATTGTTACATCACTTAGACCAGAGGATAGGAGGGTACTCGCGAATCAACTGTGGAGAGGCTCGAACAAGTGCTGGAATAGCATTTGAGGCTGTCGGAAAGTGAGCAGTTGATGCAGGATTCAAAGACATCACATCACTTAGACCAGAAGATAGGAGGGTACTTGCAAACCCAACTGTGGAGAGGCTGGAGCAAGGGATGGAATAGCATTTGCAGCAGTTGGAAAGTGAGCAATTGATGCAGGACTCAAAGACATCAGTGGGTTCTTGGCTGTTCTGCAGGTTGCTTCTGCTAACTCCAGCCTAAGGCCCAAGAAGCCCCCAATATGCAACCATGGAGTGGTTCAGTCTCTTCCTATAGAAGTTTGAGACCTTTACTCTGCAGAAGCCTGCTGTAGTTCATTTAATTCCATTTGGCTGGCTATTGAGAAGATGGGCAAGTCCCTTTCTTGACAGCTTGTGTCATCTCCTCAAGTTCAAAGTTTAAAATTATGACCAGAACATTATAGAGTAAGAAAGTAAAATTTTAACACAGGATGAGAAGATGGTTGGAATATGAACAGATATACTGGTAAAAGATAATTCTGTTGAAAATGGAGAATTTGAACAAAAAATCAAGTAGTTGGTGGAATTTGTTTGTAGCATTTCATGCGCTAGACCTGAACAAAAATACTGCTAAGTGATTTCTGATTATTTTATTCTAATTTCTCAACTTTTGGCTATAGGTTTAGCTACCTGATAAATATATTCTCTTGAATTGCTTATTGCTTAATTAATTTGCCCTGTTAATCTGTATTGTGGTGCACTTCTCCGTCTTCTAACCCTGCCCATCCCTCCCAAAAAGACAAAAACAAAACTTCTTTCCTTTCCTGCCTAGCTCTGATAGTAGAGAGGATAGACTTTTCTAACTGCTTCTTGTTCTGTAGCATTGCCACCTTGGAAGGCTAAGTGCTTTGAAAATATTCCTCTGTGGACAGGTTCTGCCAGTCCTAGGCAAAAAAAACAAACAAACCCAAAAAACAACAGTCTCCCAACTGGTTATAAATTTGCATTTTACATTGATGAAACTGCTATAATTATTAGGAATATTTAGATTTACTAAAGGAAAATTATATTGTAGTGGAAATTGTTGAATCAACTGAAATTGTTTGATCAGACTGTATCATTTCTGGTCACACCTAGAGAACTTTTTTTGATATAGTACTTGGCTGATTCACTGTTACGTAATCACTGCACAGCAGGAGGTGGGTTGGGCTCTGAATAGGGAGAGGCAGACCACTTTGTTTGTAGCATTCCATGTGCTGGACCTGAACCAAAATACTGCTAACTGATTTCTGATGATTTTATTCCAATTTCTCAACTTTTTGTCTATAGGTTTAGCTACCTGATATATCTATTCTCTTGAATTAATTGCTTAATTTGTCCTGTTAATCTGTATTGTGGTGCACTTCTCTGTCTTCTAACCCTGCCCCCCCTCCCAAAAAGACAATTAAAAAAAAAACTTTTTCCTTTCCTGCCTAGCTCTGATAGTAGAGAGAATAGACTTTTCTAACTGCTTCTTGTCCTGTAGCATCCTAACTTTGTGGACATTGAATTCTTTGACTGGGTGACCAGAGAATTGAATCAAGGATGTGCTATAGATGTAATCTACTTACATTTCAGCAAAGCTTTTGACACGGTTCCCTATGAGAGGCTCTTAAATAAACTTGACGCCAGGCTGAAGATAGGATCCAATGCGGTGAACTGGATTAGGAACTGGTTGATGGACAGCCAGAGGGTGGTGGTTAATGGAATTCACTCGGATGAGGGAAAGGTGAGTAGTGGAGTGCCTCAGGGATCGGTGCTGGGGCTGATTCTGTTCAATATATTTGTGAGTGACATTGCCGAAGGGCTAGAAGGTACGTTTGCCTTTTTGCGGATGATACTAAGATCTGTAACAGAGTGGACACCCCGGAGGGAGTGGAAAACATGAAAAAGGATCTGCAGAAGCTAGAATAATGGTGTAATGTTTGGCAATTAAAATTCAATGCAAAGTGATGCACTTAGGGAGTAGAAATCCACAGGAGACGTATGTGTTAGGCGGTGAGAGTCTGATATGTACAGACGGGGAGAGGGATCTTGGGGTGATAGTGTCTGAGGATCTGAAGGTGACGAAACAGTGTGACAAGCTGGTGGCTGTAGCCAGAAGGTTGCTAGGCTGTATAGAGAGAGGTGTGACCAGCAGAAGAAAGGAGGTATTGATGCCCCTGTACAAGTCATTGGTGAGGCCCCACCTGGAGTATTGTGTTCAGTTTTGGAGGCTGTATCTTGCTAAGGATGTAAAAAGAATTGAAGCGGTGCAAAGAAAAGCTACAAAAGTGGTATAGGATTTGCGTTACAAGATGTATGAGAGACTTGCTGACCTGAACACGTATACCCTGGAGGAAGGGAGAAACAGGAGTGATTTGATACAGATTTTCAAATATTTGAAAGGTATTAATCTGCAAACAAACCTTTTCCAGAGATGGGAAGGCGGTAGAACTAGAGGACATGAAATGAGGTTCAAGAGGGGCAGACTCAAGAAAAATGTCAGGAAGTATTTTTCATGGAAAGAATGGTAGATACTTGGAATGCCCTCCCACGGGAGGTGGTGGAGATGAAAACGGTAACGGAATTCAAAAATGCATGGGATAAACATAAAGGAATCCTGTTCAGAAAGAATGGATCCTCAGAAGCTTAGCAGAGATTTGGTGGCAGCACCGATGGTTGGGAGGTGGGGCTAGTGCTGGGCAGACTTCTACGGTCTGTGTCCTGAAAATGGCAGATACAAATCAAGGTCAGGTATACATTTAAAGTAGCACATATGAGTTTATGTTGTTGGGCAGACTGGATGGACAGTACAGGTCTTTCTCTGCCGTCATCTACCATGTTACTATGACTTTAAGGATAGTTAAAATTTTCCTAAATTTGATCAACTGCCCCTTTGGAGATGTTTAAGAAAGCATTTGATGGATATATTGAAAATTTCTCTTGAATCCTTACTGCCATATCTAGAGAGCTTTATGAAGAGAGTATCTCTACGATCTTGTGGGATAGCCGGGACTTGTCAACATTTTTAGACATTTATAGGGTGGGAAAAGTTTCCCAATCAGCTCTGGTTGTTTCTCTGGTCTTGGAAATGGATATTTTGTTTATTTTTCTGATATAGAGAGGAGGAATTTTTAGGGTTTAAAATCTGAATTTTTCCTAACATTGCTAGGGCAATTAAAAAATACAAAGTCAGTTTTTGGTTCTAAGACCTAGTATTTTGTAGACTGGTGCATTGTTATTTTTTTTTAAAGCCACGTAGATGAGCTATTATATGAATGTTAGGTATGCCTTTTTGATCCAGTCCAATTAATTATCTTCTTATGTGATCTTCATAACAAGGGGTTACTCCTGTTGGACTTGAGCTATGGAGTATTTCCTCGGTTTTGGCCATTTTTTCTCCTCTTAGGGTATGTTGGAGTCAGCATCACCCCCTACATGGTTGTCTTTGGGTAAGGACTGAATGGTGAACCTTCTTATTTAGATTCTTCTTCTTCTTGTTTTCCTTTTTACTCCTGTTGATTTCTTACAAGATGTTCTGATTTTTCAAGGCTGCCAAGTTGGGGGAGGGGGGGAGGCCCGGTGCCGGGGTCTCTCTCCTGCTCCCGACGTAACCCGGGTGATTGCATTCAGACAGGAGCAGGAGAGAGAAAACTCTGGCATAGCCCCCCTTGGAAGCTGGGGAGGAGCAGACACAGCAGGATTTCAGGCTTGGGCCTCCAGTTTGGCTGGTGGGCCCCCCCCCCCCAGCAGAAGTCTTCCTCCAGCACTGCTCTTCACTCCGCCGCATTGCCACTGAGAATGCGTGAAGTGAGAGAAAAAGCAACAGCAAGGCAGGGCAAACAATGCGGTGGAGTGAAGAGAAGCGCTGGAGGAAGACTTCTGCTGACAGGGCCTCGGAATCCCCGCCAGGAGTTGGGGGGGGGGGGGGCCCTGCCCCGACTCAGTCTCTCGGTGGCCCTGTGATTGTTATATTATTTGTAAAGAAAAAAAAACCCACACAAACACAAATAACTTTTTAAAATGTATGTTGAAAAGTTACCAGAATGCTGCTCCATGAGTTCCACGTGTTTTAGTGCCCCTTTTCTCCCTTTGTTTTAAAAATCAGAAGAGAGACTGATAGGACTTTAAGTGCTTCCCAAGCTCTTCTTTTGTCTGTGCCACCTGCTCCTCAGAAGCTTATGCACACGTTTATTAATGTAGCAGTGACTTCAGGGGAACATTTCCAAAGTATGGGTATAATGCCATTCTAGAACACAGTGTGTACATAAAACTGAGGTACCAGCCAAACCACACTCAGGACAGACTAGACTAAGATGCTCATTTTCAAAACACATAGACTTACAAAGTTACATGGGAAAATTAGGTTCTTACCTTGATAATTTTCTTTCCTTTAGTCACAGCAGATGAATCCATTAACTGATGGGTTGTATCCGCCTACCAGCAGGTGGAGATAAAGAACACTGAAAGCACATGCTGTTCCAGGACGCCCAACCCCCTCTGCCTTCAGTATATGAAATTTCCAAAGCAGAGTGAATAAAAAAAGCAATATAACATAAATTTTCCTCACAGAGAACAAACGCCCCAGAACTGGGGCAATAACCAAACAAAGGAGGGACATTATCAACCTCCTGCAATAAAAACAGCATGTAGAAACTCTGATAGCTTGTCTTCAAGTACTCTTGATGAGACACCATGGGGCTCATTTTCAAAGCACTTAGCCTTACAAAGGTCCACAGATTACAATGTAACTTTGTAAGTCTAAGTGCTTTGAAAATACGCCTCAATGTCTGTATGCTACATCTGTATAAAAACTAAAGTCAGTCAGGGAGGGATAATGGATTCATCTGCTGTGACTAAAGGAAATAAAATAATCAAGGTAAGAACCTAATTTTCCCTTCCTTGTCATCAACAGCAGATGAATCCATTAACTGATGGGATGTACCAAAGCACTCCCTAAGTAGGGTGGGAACAGTCAACTCTGCGAGCAAGCACTTGTGCTCCAAAATGCGCATTCTGCCGCGCTGCCACATCCAGCTTGTAATGCCGCACGAAAAAGAGCTGAGAAGCCCAGGTAGCCGCACAACAGATCTCCTGAAGAGAAAAAAACCACCTGTTTCAGCCCACGAAGAGGACAATGCCCTCGTACAGTGCGCTTTAAACACTTCAGGTGGCGACCGCCCTGAAAGCAGATAAGCCGAAAAAATGAGTTCCTTAAGCCATTTGGCTATAGTGGCTTTAGATGCCGGAAACCCCCAGAGGACCTGCCAACAGAACAAATAAATGATCAGAATTCCTAAACTCATTTGACATCTGCAGATACTGCCACAGAGCCCTGCGGACATCCAAAAGCCGCAATTGCCCAAAGGAGTCCAGAAACTCCTCCTTAGAGAAGGAAGGAAGAAAGATGGGCTGGTTGAGGTGAAAAGCTGAAACCACCTTAGGCAGAAAAGAAGGCACCATACGAACAGTTACCCCAGATTCCGAGAACTGCAGAAAAGGATCCCGACAGGAAAGAGCCTGAAGCTCAGACACTCTTCTAGCCGACGTCATTGCCACTAAAAAAACTGTCTTGAGAGTCACATCCTTCTCAGAAGCCCGTTTAAGAGGCTCAAACGGAGATCGCTGGAGCACCTTCAACACGAGCCCCAGGTTCCAAGCTGGACAAGGCGACCGCAAAGGAGAACGGAGACGAAGCGCCCCTCTGAGAAAACAGAGAATATCCGGATGAGAAGCAAGGGAAAATCCGGAGACTTTCCCCTGGAAGCAAGCCAAGGCTGCCACTTGAACTTGAAGGGAATTGTAGGCCAGACCCTTTTGTAGCCCGTCCTACAAAAAGTCCAGCAAGAGCGAGACTGTTGCCAGAGTTGGCGAGATAGACTTTGGCGTACACCATGCCTCAAAAGTGCGCCAGATCAGAGCATAAGTCGCAGAGGTAAACTGCATATGAGCCTGCAAGAGCGTGGCAATAACCTTATTAGAATAGCCCTTGTCCCTCAATTGCGCCCTCAAGAGCCAAGCTGTAAGACCAAAGCGGCAAGGATCTTCCAATAGTCACCGGACCCTGAACTAACCGGTTTGGAACCCGAGGCAAAGGAAGAGGCGCGTCCACTAGCATCTGCCAGAGATCCACGTACCACGGACACCTTGGTCAATCCGGGGCGATGAGAATCACCAATCGGTGCAGACGAATCTGAAGTAGAACTCGCCCTATCAAGGGCTAAGGAGGGAACACATACAGGAGGCCCGAGGGCCAAGGTTGAGCCAGAGCATCCAACCCCGCCGAGCGAGGATCTCTCCTTCTGCTGAAAAAGAGAGGGACTTTGGCGTTTACGCTTGATGCCATGAGATCCAAGCCTGGAGTCCCCCATTTGGCACAAATCTGAAAAAAAACCTCGTCTGCCAGTTCCCATTCTGCCGGGTCGATTTGATGTCTGCTGAGGAAATCGGCTTGCACGTTACTCTGACCGGCTATGTGAGCCACGGACAGCAGCTCTAGTTGGCGCTCGGCCCAGTCACAGATCTGAGACGCCTCCGCAGCCAGGGCCCTGCACTGAGTGCCGCCCTGGCGATTGATGTAGACCACTGCTGTCGTGTTGTCCGACAGAACTTGGACAGGAAGACCCTTCAGCGTCCTGTGGAAGGCCAGAAGAGCCTGAATATCACTCTCAGTTCCAAGCGATTGATGGACCATCCCGCTTCCACGGTGGACCACAGACCCTGAGCATAGTGTCCCCGGCACTGAGCTCCCCAGCCCGGAAGGCTGGCATCTGTTATCAGGACTCCAAAAACGCGTCTCCTACTGGGACGGCAAATTCTAGCCGGTAACCTTCTCTGATCAGGTCCAGGACCCACTGATCTGAAGTAATCTTGGCCCACTCCTCGAAGTAGACGGAGAGACAACCCCCTACTGCAGGAACCGATGAGTGGACCGGCGCTCCATCATTGTGGAGGACGCCCCTGAACTCCTGGACGTTGCCCGGACGCCGCCGTGCGTTTGTCCAAACGAAAGGAGTTCCTCTGCTGGCAACAGGTACGTTGACCAAACCCCGCAGAGCGCCCCAGGCGATACCTGCGAGCTTCATGAAAACGTGGTCTGGAAGAGGAGGGAAAAGAAGGACTTTGGAAGAAGGCCTCGGCCTATCCTCAGGCAACTGTTGGGACTTAGAGTCCCCTAGGTCATTAACAATCTTCTCCAAATCCTCCCCAAATAAAAGGCAGCCCCGAAAGGGTAACCTCACCAGCCTTTGTTTAGAGGCCATGTCAGCTGCCCAATGCTGGAGCCAAAGAAAGCGGCGGGTAGCAACTGCCACAGACATCTGCTTAGCCGAAGCTCTGACCAGATCATAAAGGGCATCAGCCAAAAAAGACAGGGCAGGCTCCATACGTGGGCTGACCTCAGCGAGGGAACCTGCTCCATCGGCGGGCTGCTCAACCACCTGCTGCAACCAGGAAAAGGCAGGCCTGGGCTGCATAGAAACTGCAAATAGCCGCCCATAAGGAAAGGCCTGAGATATCAAAAGACCGCTTCTGCGCGGATTCCAACCGCCAGTCCTGCATATCTTTCAAAGCGACCCCTCCCTCCACCGGGAGAGTAGTCTTTTTAGTCACAGCCATGACTAAAGCATTCACTTTAGGCATCCCAAAGAGGGTCAACTGACTTTCCCTCAGGGGGTAAAGGTGACACATAGCCCTGGCCACCTTCAAGGGACCCTCAGGGTCAGACCATTGAGCTGAGATAAGCTCTTGGATGGAAGCATGCACGGGAAAAGCCCGAGAAGGCTTCTTAGTGCTAGCCATCCTAGGATTAATAGAAGAGGCAGCGCCCTCGTCAGGATCTTCAATACAAAGGGCCTGTAAGGCATCAGAAATGAGAGCTGGCAGCTCGTCACGGTGGAAAATCCGAACCGCTTTAGGGTCATCCAACTCCTGTGGCAAGCAGCCACCCTCATCTGGATCATCACTCCTTGAGGGCCTGCCAGACCCCTCAGACTCCCCAAAACTAGACCATGGGGGAGAACAGAGTGAAGAGTCCCCCTCAAACGGGGTATTCACTCATCTACGCTTAGCGTCAGTCAAAAGCTCGGGGGAAAAAATAAAGTCTCCAGCAGACGATGGGCTATAAAGAACTGGAGGCAACCCAGACTGACAGGAATTGTCAGGAGCCTCAGGCAGTGCTCTTTTTAACATAAAAGCCTTATGCATCAGCAGCACAAAATCAGGGGAGAAAAACTCACCCTGTTCATCCGCACCCACATTGGGGGAAGCGGAGGCAAAAGCTCCTCTAGAAACCTCGAAATGAGGCGTCCCCCTGCACTCAGACCCCTCCGCAACTGTGAGGGTCGAGTCACGCGGCGCCTCCAAGATGGCAGCCGCTGCCAACTCCAGCAGGCGGGAAGAATTACCGCCCGCCATGCTCGTGCCAGCATTAGCATCTAGGCAGCATGTGCTGCAAAGCCCCGCTGCAGATCTGCGTTTCCCACAGTGGGAGCAGCGCTTAACCCCGTCAGCAGCCATCAAATACAGAAAACAAAACTTACCCCACACAGAGCACTATCAGCGGGAACCTCCCCAGAGGAGCTGGGCACCACTCACACATCAGGAAACCGAGTCAGACGAGCTGCGGTCAAGCTGCACCGAACCAGGAGCTCAGAAGAAAGCCTCTCTCTGTTTTTTTTTTTTTTTATTGTGAAGAAAGAGGCAGGCAGCCACAGAGGAACTCCGGGAGGAGGGAGAATGGCATAAGGCAGGGGCAGGGAAAACCAAGTATGCCTTTAAAGTGGGCACCACCAGCCACAACACCCCCTGCTCTACTGGCAAAGCACAGGAGCCACCCCAGGCAGAAATCCAGGAGCTGAGAAGCGACGTCCACACCTGCTGGGACTGGGAGATAGAGATATACTGAAGGCAGAGGGGGTTGGGCGTCCTGGAACACCATGTGCTTTCAGTGTTCTGTATCTCCACCTGCTGGTAGGTGGATACAACCCCTCAGTTAATGGATTCATCTGTTTATGACAAGGAAGGGCTCATTTTCAAAAGAGAAAAACGTCCAGAAAGTGGCATAAATCTGCATTTGGACGTTTTTCTCACAAAAACGTCCAAATTGGTATTTTCAAAACCAATTTTTAGACGTTTTTTCTATGAAGTCCATCATAAGTGCGTTCAAATCACAAGGGGGGGCATGTCAGGGGTGTGTCAAGGGTGGGATCTGGGTGTTCCTAACACTTAGACATTTTTTAGCCATAATAGGTCAGCCATAGTAGAACAGTACAAAACCATCCATTACTAACACTAAGACGTTTTGAGCTAGACCTGTTTTTACAACGAATAAGGCACAAAAAGGCGCCCTAAATGACCAGGTGATGACTAGAGGGAATCAGGGGTGACTTCCCCTTACTCCCCCAGTGGTCACTAACTCCCTCCCACCCCCCAAAAATGTGATTAAAAACTTTACTTGACAGCCTGTATGCCAACCTCAGGTGTTATTACTCAGGTCCATTACAACAGCATGCAGGTCCCTGGAATAGTCTAGTGGTGGGTGCAGTGCACTGCAGACAGGTGGACCCAGGCCCATACATTTCCCTACCTGTTACACTTGTGGAGGAAACTGTGAGCCCTCCAAAACTCACCAGAAACCCACTGTACCCATATATAGGTGCCCCCTTCACCAGTAAGGGCTATGGTAGCGGTGTACAGTTGGGGGTAGTGGGTTTTGTGTGGCTCAGCAGACAAGATAAAGGAGCAATGGTGAGATGTGTACCTGAGTGCATTTTATGAAGTCCACTGCAGTGCCCCCTAGGGTGCCCTACTGCTTTCCTGGGATGTCAGGGGGACCAGTCTACTAAAAATGCTGGCTCCTCCTACATCTCAATGGCTTGATTTTGTGCATTTTGCACTTGGACGTTTTTTGCTTGAAATGGACCAAAAAACAAAATGTCCAAATCAGAAAACCTTGTATTTTCGAAAACAAAAGAGACGTTTTTCTTTTTTGAAAATGACCTTTCCTATTCAGATTTTGGAAGTTTTTTGCAAAATGTCCGAAGTTGGACTTAGACATCATATCAAAAATGCCCCTCCACATAACTTTGTAAGTCTATGTGTTTTCAAAATGAGCACTCCTCTTTTCACAGCATTTCAAGTATGTCACTAAAACGCCTACAATCATAGGCGCCCCGTATAAGAGGCTTGGGGAGGCTAAGCCTCCCCAGCCCAGCTCTGACCTTCCCCGCGGCCCTGCCGAGACTCCTGACGAAATCTTCTGCTGCCGCCGCTTCTATTGAGCAGCGGCAGCCAGGAACGACATCTACGCAGCTGATCCGCTGCCGCCGCTTCTCTCGGAGCCAGCATAAGAAAAAGAAGCGCGGGGCCGCAGCAGCGTTCAGACATGCGCTGTCGGCTCTGCCGGTCTCTGCCCTGTGACGTCAATTTCCCGTTCCGGGGGCAGAGGACTGGCAGAGCCTGCTGCGGCCCCGTGTTTCTTTTTCTTCTGTCAGCTAAAGAGACCCGGGCCGGAGGGAGAGAAGAGAACGTGGCCACTGGCTGGAAACGGTAGGAGGAGAGAGAAGGAGAGCAGGGGAGAGCCAGAGAGCGATAGGGAAAGAAAGAGGGGACATGGAAAAAAGCAGGGCAGAGCCAGGGACATGGAAAAAAGCAGGGGAGAGCCAGAAAGAGATGGGGAGAGAAAGAGGGGCCATGGAAAAGAGCAGGGGAGAGAGCCAGGGACAAGGAAAAAAGCAGGGGAGAGCCAGAAAGAGATGGGGAGAGAAAGAGGGGCCATGGAAAAGAGCAGGGGAGAGAGCCAGGGACAAGGAAAAAAAGCAGGGGAGAGCCAGAAAGAGATGGGGAGAGAAAGAGGGGCCATGGAAAAGAGCAGGGGAGAGCCAGGGACATGGAAAAAAAAGCAAGGGAGAGCCAGAAAGAGATGGGGAGAGAAAGAGGGTAAAACAAACAGTGGATCCAACAAAAAGTCCTCTCACATTGAGTGTCTTCCTGAACAAGGTCTTTATTCACAATGGCACAACTGACCCGACACGTGACGTGTTTCGGCCGTGAGGCCTGCGTCAGGGGTCTATAAAATAATGTACATGAAAACACAAATATAATTAAAAACATAATCACACCATAAAAACTCCAAATGACATTTTGAACGTATTTAAACCATTAGGACAAAGAGAAAGAGGGGCCATGGGCAGGAGAGAGAGAGAAGCTGCTGGGGAGAAACTGGGGGAGACCCTAGCTGTCAGACTGAGAAATGCTGGCTGGATGAAAGGAGGGAGAAAGAGGAAAAATGCTGGAAGGAGGGAAGAAACTGGTAGGGAGGGAAAGAGGAAAGACACTGGAAGGATGGGGTGAGAGAGGACATGCTGAATGGAAAAGGGTCAAGAGAGAACTGTCTAGAAGGAAGGGGAGATAGAGGAAGACAATGGATGGAAGGATTGGGAGAGGATAATGGGTGGAAGGATGGAGAGAGAAAGAGGGATAACACTGGATGGCATGGTAGGAGAGAAAGAGGGAAGGTGCTGGACATGGATGGAGGGGAGGGAAGTATATGCACATGGATGGAGGCGAGTGAGGAGAAATGCTGGATATGGATGGAGGGAAAACTGTTGAATTTAAGAGCTGGATAGGGACAGGGCTACAGATGGTAGACAGGACGCATAAGGACACAGGAGGATGGTGGACATGGTGAGAGAAAAAATATCAAATGGAAAGACACTGCATAAAACAGAAGACACTGGGACCAAAGCGAATAGAAAAACTAAATGATCAGACAACAAAGGTAGAATAAAATATTTTATTCAGAATTTATTAACTGGAAAATGTCAGCTTTTGGAAATGTGCATCTGTGATGTTTTGCATGTAAATTTCAATTTTTCTAGTATTGCTGCATACTGAGTCTGACTTCTTGAGCTAACTTTCCAGTTCAGTATTTTGCCTTCATATCTGTTGTGTCATGTATTTTTCATGTGTGATCAAGGTGCAGTATTCTGCTAGCGTGTAGTATTTTCAGCCCTTTTTGGGTTTTTTTTTTTTTGTTTCACTAGGTTGTGCACTGGAGTTTTAGAGCCCCTTGTAATTACAGTGCTGCCTTTCCACGCATAAGGTTTAGCTCGTCCTGTCCTTGGAATTAATACTGTTATGGTTTGGTAAGGCTATTTGAGTGTGTTTTTGCACAAGTTTGTGTATAGTGTTTTGCAGTGGAGAGATTGTGTATTGGCCTTACTGAGGTGGCACCAAATCATCAGAAAGGGTTTTAGAGCCTAAATCATGACACACTACCTCTTGAAGGATCTACATATAGTCGTTCATAAAAGGAGCTCATTGTGAACATTTTCCACCCTAAAAGGGTGTTTTGTGGCTCTACATGAGAATTGTGATATTATGATCCCTTGTTTCATATTGTTGACGGTCTGCCTTTTTCATATGGGTGGTATATTGGTTTATTAGGGTCTGCCCAGTGTTATGGTACAGTAAGGTTTATGAGTGTGTTTTTGCACAAATTTGTACATAGTGTTTTGCAGTTGAGCAATTGTGGTTAGTACATGCTTTGAGCAACCACTTTATTCTTTGACATATGATACATATTTAATATCTAAATTTAATAAAAGGTATTAATTGTGACTTATTTTTACTTATTTTTTTTCTGTTGTCAGACAATTATGGATGTAAGCCCCGCCTCTGGCCCCACCCCTAACCCCGCCCCCTTTAGCCTCCCATACAGTTGGGCCACCGACCGCCTATGCCTACAATTGATCCAGAAAACGACCATCAAATTGCTTTGCAGGTCACATAAATTTGGTCATGTCAACCCCTCACTGACTAACCATCATTGTCTTCCTGACATTCATAGAAGAAAGTTCAAAATTCTCAACCTAATCTTATCACTAGCTGTTCAAGATGCTCAGATCTCCTTTTGCCCTATATACTGGGTCACTGCCTAAAGCTGATCCAACTTGACCTCTTAACTATTTTGCCACTATTAAAATTACAGACACAAACCACTCTACCTCCAACTCTTGATACCGTGGGGTTGGGAGTAGTTGGTGGGATTGTTTTATTCTGTTAACTGTACTAGCCGTTAAGCCCGTAAAAACAGGCAAGTATTGGAGCCCTCCTCTCTCCCCTCACCCCGTCCACCGATCCTCCCCCCCATATCCAGCAACCCTCCTCTTTCCCTTGGCCTCCCCCCCTCCCCAGCAACCCTCCTCTCTGCCCTGCTCTCACCCCATGTCCAGCAGCCATGGCCTCTTCCCCCATGTCCAGCTACCCTCATCGCCGCTGCTCCCTCCCCCCTCCGTGCTGAGACCCCTGCACTGACCTGACAGCGCCTCTCACCTCCGTGTGAAAGCGCTGCAGGGAGCAGGAGATCGCTCTGCTGCTGCCTGCAGCGCTTCCACACGGAGGTGAGAGGCGCTGTCAGGTCAGTGCGGGGGCCCGATACGGAGGGGGGCAGGAGCGGCAGCAGGGATGGGGGGGGAGGGTGAAGGTTGTTTCGCGTGATGTTTCGTCCGACAATTCGACTCCGTTTCCCTCTCTGTTCCGCTCTCTGATGTCATGACGCGAGGGCGGGACAGAGAGGGAAGTCTGTACTGCGCATTTGCAAGTGAGTATGGTCACTTGCCGTTTATATGTTTGATTATAAATTTGAAGTGTTTGTTTTGTGTTGTTCTCTGCTGTGTATGTTCTTTTAATTGAAAAAGCACAATATAAATCTTGTAAATTTATATTTATAAAACTAAAATGCACCTACACTTCCTTTAAGACAGGAATGAAAACCTGGTTCTTCAAACAGGCCTATGGAGTGCAGCACTCTGTGCAGCTCAGATTATTCCTTCTCTATCCAACCTTCCATGTTTCTCTCAGATTGGTAATAATTTACTTCCCACCCTATCTCCTACTTTGTTATTCATATGTCTTCTCTCTGCTATCCCCCACTATCCTATATAATAATTCTCACCTCCAACGTTCTAATGTGCCTGGGACCGTGGCTCCCTCGGAGGTGGTCTGCTAGGCAGTTTAGAATGCACTGACGTCAGTGATACATACATATAGTAACATAGTAACATAGTAAATGACGGCAGAAAAAGACCTGCATAGTCCATCCAGTCTGCCCAACAAGACAAACTCATATGTGCTACTTTTTGTGTATACCCTACTTTGATTTGTACCTGTCCTCTTCAGGGCACAGACCGTATAAGTCTGCCCAGCACTATCCTCGCCTCCCAACCACCAGCCCCGCCTCCCACCACCGGCTCTGGCACAGACCGTATAAGTCTGCCCAGCACCATCCCCGCCTCCCAACCACCAGCCCTGCCTCCCACCACCGGCTCTGGCACAGACCGTATAAGTCTGCCCAGCACTATCCCAGCCTCCCGCCACCGGCTCTGCCACCCAATCTCGGCTAAGCTCCTAAGGATCCATTCCTTCTGAACAGGATTCCTTTATGTTTATCCCACGCGTGTTTGAATTCTGTTACCGTTTTCATTTCCACCACCTCCCACGGGAGGGCATTCCAAGCATCCACTACTCTATTACTATTAAACATTTAAATTATCTTAAGCTATTTTGATGTTACTGACATTTTAGCGTTACTACCTAGCGATTTTTGCATATTAAAAAAGTTCAAGCTAAAACACAGTAGAATAACATCATTCAAACGATACAACAAACAATGTGTCAGAATTTTGCAGTCACTGTGAAAAAGTGTTCACTCCCAGCTTTAACACAGGCCTTCAGTCACTTTGGGAAGTTCTTAACAGCCTTGTTGATCGATCCCTGTGGCAGGCTGTCCCAGATCATCTGCAGCGCTGCCTGGAGTTTGGCAATTGGAGCATGTGACAGGACTTCAACAATGCTCCCTAGACAAAAGTCTACATCACTGACGTCATTAACAGTAAGCTGATACCCCCCCCCCATTTTTTTTTAAATAACGGTAGTGATGTCACTGACAGCTGATTCCAAGGCAAGGGGAGGAGTAGGGAAACACGTGGAGCGTGTTTCCCTACTCCTCCCCCTGCCTGGGAAACAGCTGTCAGTGCCCCCCCTCAGCGCAACACCCAAGCCCCTAAACTGCAAAACGCTGTCCAGCCGCTGCTGCTTCTCCTGTGGAGCAGCAGCAGCTGGTACAAAAAGAAAAAAGCCAAAAAAAGATTTTTAACCTGAAACGCGGCTCCGTAGCATTGGCATTGGCTGTCGTCACTGCAGCCGCTCCTCCTCTCCCCTCCACGTCACTGCCCCTGCAGGAAGACCCCGGAGGAGCACAGCAACGTCAGAGGGGAGAGGAGGAGCGGCTGCAGAGATGACAGCCAATGCCAGATGGCTGTCTACGGAGCCGTGTTTCAGGTTTAAAATCTTTTTTTGTCTTTTTTCTTTTTGTACCGGCCGCTGCTGCTCAACAGGAGACGCAGCAGTAGCCGGACAGCGTTAGTATTGGCAGCTGCGGGTGGCAAGGGGGTTGATGTGCCCGGGGGGGGGGTAGGGGTTTGGGTGATGCGCCGAGAGGGGAGGGTCGCTGGACATGGGTGGCTGCAGGGGGAGAGGAGAGTCACTGGACATGGATGGCTGCAGGGGGGGCAGGGAAGAGGGAGGTGGGGAGGGGGTCCTGAGACCAGATGGGTGGCTGCAGGGGAGGGCAGGGGAGACAGAAGGGACACTGCAGGGGGCAGGGGGAGAGGAGGGTCACTGGACATGGGTAGCTGCAGGGGGGGCAGGGGAGAGAGGTGGGTCGCTGGACAATGGTGGCTACGGGGGGGGGCAAGGGGAAAGGAGAGGAGGTTCGTTGGAAATGGGTGGCTACAGGGGGGCAGGGGAGAGGAGGGTCGCTGGACATGGGTAGCTGCAGGAGAGGCAGGGGGAGAGGAGAGTCGCTGGACATGGGTGGCTGCAGGGGGAGCTGAGACCAGATGGGTGGCTGCAGGGGGGGCAGGGGAGACAGGAAGGACGCTGCAGGGGGGGGGATTACCTTGCTAGCGCCCATTTCATTGCCTACCGAAACGGGCCTTTTATACTAGTTACCCATAATTTGGGAAACATTGGTTTACAACAGTAAATTCACTAAGACAATCTAACAGGTTTAGCTCACGCTAACGATTAGTGCATGCTAAATGATAAGGCACCCATTAAATTCCTATGGGCGTCTTATTTAGCGCATGCTAATCATAAGTACATAAGTAATGCCACACTGGGAAAAGACCAAGGGTCCATCGAGCCCAGCATCCTGTCCACGACAGCGGCCAATCCAGGCCAAGGGCACCTGGCGAGCTTCCCAAACGTACAAACATTCTATACATGTTATTCCTGGAATTGTGGATTTTTCCCAAGTCCATTTAGTAGTGGTTTATGGACTTGTTCTTTAGGAAACCGCATAACCCCTTTTTAAACTCTGCTAAGCTAACCGCCTTCACCACGTTCTCCGGCAACGAATTCCAGAGTTTAATTATGCGTTGGGTGAAGAAAAATTTTCTCCAATTTGTTTTAAATTTACAGTGGCCTAGTGGTTAGGGTGGTGGACTTTGGTCCTGGGGAACTGAGTTTGATTCCCGGCACAGGCAGCTCCTTGTGACTCTGGGCAAGTCACTTAACCCTCCATTGCCCGCCGCATTGAGCCTGCCATGAATGGGAAAGTGCGGGGTACAAATGTAACAAAACATTGTAGTTTCATCGCATGCCCCCTAGTCCTAGTATTTTTGGAAAGCATGAACAGATGCTTCACATCCACCTGTTCCACTCCACTCGTTATTTTATATACCTCTATCATGTCTCCCCTCAACCGTCTCTTCTCCAAGCTGAAAAGCCCTAGCCTCCTTAGTTTTTCTTCATAGGGAAGTCGTCCCATCCCCGCTATAATTTTAGTTGCCCTTCGCTGCACCTTTTCCAATTCTACTATATCTTTCTTGAGATGCGGCGACCAGAATTGAACACAACACTCAAGGTGCGGTCACACCATGGAGCGATACAACGGCATTATAACATCCTCACACCTGTTTTCCATACCTTTCCTAATAATACCGAACATTCTATTCGCTTTCCTAGCCGCAGCAGCACACTGAGCAGAAGGTTTCAGTGTATTATCGACGATGACGACACCCAGATCCCTTTCTTGGTCCGTAACTCCTAACGTGGAACCTTTTTTTTTTGTTTTTTGTTACATTTGTACCCCGCGCTTTCCCATTCATGGCAGGCTCAATGCGGCTTACATCTTATATACAGGTACTTATTTGTACCTGGGGCAATGGAGGGTTAAGTGACTTGCCCAGAGTCACAAGGAGCTGCCTGTGCCTGAGGTGGGAATCGAACTCAGTTTCCCAGTACCAGAGTCCACCACCCTAGCCACTCCTCCACGTGGAACCTTGCATGACGTAGCTATAATTCGGGTTTTTTTTTTCAGGGCATAGTGCGAGAGGTGGCGGTGTTTGTTCCCCTGGGAAACAGTGATCATAACATGATCAAGTTTGAGCTTCTGGTGGGTTTTGGAGGGCTCCCATTTACCACCACAAGTGTAACAGGTAGGGGGGGGGGGGGCCTGGGTCCGCCTGTCTGAAGTGCACTGCAGTACCCACTAAAACTGCTCCTGGGACCTTCATGTGCTGTCATGGACATGAGCATGACATCTGAGGCTGGCATAGAGGATGGCACAACATATTTTGAAAGATTTTTTTTGAGGGTGGGAGGGGGTTAGTGACCACTGGGGGAGTAATGGGAGGTCATCCCCGATTCTCTCCGGTGGTCATCTGGTCATTTCAGGCACCTTTTTGTGCCTTAGTCATAATAAAAACAGGTCCGGGTGAAAACGTCCAAGTGTTCGTCAGGGACGTCCTTGTTTTTTTTTTTTATTATGGGTCAAGGACATCCAAGTGTTAGGCATGCCCAAGTCCCGCCCTCGCTACACCTCCGACACACTCCCTTGAACTTTGGCCGTCCTTGCGACGGAGTGCAGTTGGAGACGTCCTAAATCGGGTTTCGATTATACCGATTTGGACGTCCCTGGGAGAAGGAAATCCATCTTCCAATTTATGTCGAAAGATGGACATCCTTCTCTTTCGAAAATGAGCGCCTAAATCAGGCATGGATGTTATTCAAAAATACCATCTTGGAAGCCTAGTCCAGATGCATTCCACATAACTGCAAAGGTGGAAAGAAGAGAAAATGTCAGCCCGCATGGTTAAAAGGTGAAGTAAAAGAGGCCATTACAGCCAAAAGATTGACCTTCAAAGAATGGAAAAAAGATCCAAAAAGAAAATAAGAAGCAACATAAGCATTGGCAAGTCAGATGCAAAGCATTAAAAAAGAAGGCTAAAAGAGAATATGAAGAGAAACTTGCCACAGAGGCTAACACTCACAGTAACAAAACTTTTTCAAGTACATCAGAAGCAGAAAACCTGCAAGGGAATCCGTGGGACCATTAGATCATGAAGGATAAAAACGGGGCGCTCAGGGAGGACATGGCCATAGTGGAGAAACTGAATGAATTCTTTGCGTCTGTCTTTACAGAAGAAGATGTAAGAGATCTGCCTGTACCGGAAATGGTTTTCAAGGGTGATGATGTGGAGGAACTGAAAGAAATCTCGGTGAACCTGGAAGATGTACTGAGCCAAACTGATAAATTAAAGAGTAGAAAATAACCTGGACAGGATGGCATACATCCAACTCAAGCATGAAATTGCTGATTTGTTTAGTAATATGTAACCTGTCGTTAAAACCGTCTGTAGTACCTGGAGGGTGGCCAATGTGACGCTGATTTTTAAAAAGGGTTCTAGGGCAGGGCAGGGCAGTGGAAACCATTCTCCCATGAGAAAAATATTAATTGTATCAATACTTGGTAAGTGAATAAAATTACCTCTCTCATAGATGCGGCCTTGGTCTTTTATCTCTGCAAATTGTGGGTAACTGATATATGAAGATTTGTAGAGGTGGTGAAAAGACCTAAACATTTACAAGGGTTAAATTCATTGGTGACTTCCCGCTGTTGATTAGAGGGGAGCTATGGTGCTCGGATTCAAGCTGCAGGAATCCTGACATGCCGACTGTGTTGTTTAACACGGAAATTGGTGACATCTTCAAATTATTTCTTGTTATTACTGCTAGGTCCTAGGTCTGAACTTTGCACGCAGGCTAGGTATATTGAAAATAGCATTGCTAGGTCCTCTGTCACTATTGTCTGACTAGGTGTTTTAAAATAGCAGAAACCTTTGGTAGGTCCTAGGGTCTGATTAGCCAGAATAGGTGTTTTGACAACAAGTCCTAGTAGGTTCTAAGTCTCGTTTGCCAGAATAGGTGTTTTAAAATACTAGGTTTTTAATATAATGGCCACGCCCCTTGAACAGGTAATTAACTACTTTCCTTTAGAGAAAAAAGAACTTACTAAATTAAATCAAAACTGGTATAAGTGGAATCAACAGCAAACTAATTTTTGCTGGCCCCAAAATGGCTCATTTGAGGGTTCCCTATGGAAACAATTAATTGCTTACAATGAGAAACAGAATAAGAGAAAATCCCGACTGAAACATTTACAAGCTATTAATAAATGGATTTTGGTGGGTGAAAAACAATTAGCATACCAAAATTTACCAGATTATATTACATTTCCACCACCACTCCCCACCAAGCCATCATGCCCTCCTCCATATGAGCAGGACTTACAGCATACTGTGTCCAGGGAATCGTCCCAAACTAAATTACTTCCTTGAGGCACGGCTGTCGGATATCAGCAGCTCTATCCTGATTTAATTGATATGACAGAGGATACCAAGAAAATTCCCATAAACAGCCAATTCCCTACTACTGTCAAGATTGCGGGAGTTGTGGATCTCATAGAATTGAATCCCGACGACCCAGCAGATACTGTCGAGACAGTCTCTAATGTGACGTCTCCCAGCCATTGCTCAGATTCATTAATCAATCGACCTATGCCTCATCTTACACCCGTGTGTCCCAGGGGGACGCCCTTGGGACCTATGGGTTTAACATCGAGGTTTCAGGACATCGCTAATGAAATGCGAAATGATATGGATACCATTCTGCATAGTCTCACTAAATTACCTCTTTACCGTCCAAATCCCCAATATGATTCAGACAGTTACCGAGTACTTAATCTCCCCCAGCGGGTTAATTTCCTGGGGACAGAACACCAGAATGCCAACTAATGTGTAGCCCTACAGAAAAATTCCCCAAATACAACTAAAGTACTGCCTTTGCTTCATAAACAGTCTGGCGGTATCGCCCACACAGAATACACTCCATATTCTAATGTGGAACTAACTAGTTTAGTTCAACAACTCCCCGATTTATCCGCTGGAGGTACCAAATGGATTCGTAAATTTGAGGAACTAACCATGGGCTCCACACCAGCTATAGGAGATATTAAAGCCCTTTTAGGACGTATACCACAGGCCAATATAATTGAACTTTTCACGGCCGCCGCATTCGACCAACTTGTAACCTCCAATCTTTATGATGGGGACAAATTCTCTGAGATTAAGGGCTCTTTTTGGACAGCCGTCCGCAATCGTTATCCCACTCGCAAGGACTTTTCCGTCCTTACTTCCCAGTGATGGGAACCTACAGAATCTATTGAACAATACATGCTTAAATTACAACTATATAGAGAAGAGACAGAGGAGCGTTTGGTGCTCCGAATAGTCTCCCTGTGTTTTACCATTTATTTAAAGAAACCTTACCTTCTAAAATCAAGGAACCTCTAGATAATACAGCTGGTATTTCACAGAAGTTATGGCCAGAAATGAAAGAACACATTCTCCATTATTGTAGGTCATTCACGAAACAGAGTCAAAAACAGGGTAAAGAATTACAAAAGTTGCAAACCCACCTTATGTCCCTTCAGATCAAGCAGATAAAGCAGGAAAAACCTCCTAAACACAGGCTAGGGTCTATACCTATACCTAATGACGATCCTTTAATTTTTGATAGGGATGAACAGTTTCCCCAACAACCCAAGGACTTTCCTCAAAATACAACCCCGATCATGTATATGAGGGGTAGAGGAAAAGAAAATTTTAGAGGATGTTTACGGGGATTTTCAGGGCGTGGCCGCTTCAGTGCCGGTTCCCAGGATTATCCCAGTCCGTCTCGCCGCCCTAATATCCAGTGTTGGCAGTGCAATAATATTGGCCATTACGCCTCTGAGTGCAGGAGCAGGCCCTAATGACAATACCTGATCATGATATCAGAATTCTGACTCGCACCCGTCTTTTTCTTTATGGAACCCAGACAATCCCGATCAACCCCAGTGACTAGGAGTCATCCACACTAGTGCAGGATATAGTGATCCCATGGTAACATTATACATTCAAGGAATTCCAGTCTCATTTATGGTTGATACTGGAGCCTCACGTACTGTTTTAGCTAATGCCCCGCCACAGCTAGTGAAGCAGCTTAAATTGTCCAAAGAACACATTACCACTATGGGATTTAACGGTGCACCTATTGACACACCGGTATTAGAATCTATGACAGTACAATTTACTGACCAAGAAATAGTTGCTCCTTTGTTATATGCACCTTTATGCCCTGTTAACCTTTTAAGGATGAGATTTACTGACTCAATTTAAATTCCAGATTCATTTCGATTTACCTTTGCCTACTGTTAATAATTCCCTGATTTTTGCTGTTGCTACTTTAACGGACTAAATTGTTTCTACTGCCTTACAAAAGTTACCTGTTTCCTTATGGGCATCGCCTGATTCACCCTATGGTGAAGTAAAAACTAAACCTCACCGAATCACATTATTAGATGGTTCTGATGGTCCCAAGATTAGTCAGTATCCATTGAAACCTGAGGTAATCCGAGGAGCTCAAAACCAGATACAGACATTGCTAGATCAAGGAATTATTGAAATTAGTCAGTCATTCTCCTTACAATACTCCTCTATTACCAGTCCAAAAGAAGGAACCTGGAGAATTGTACAGGATTTAAGGGAACTTAATTCTGTTGTTAAACATGTTTTTCCCAATGTTGAGAATCCCACTACTTTGTTACAAAGCGTTTCTTTGCAATCTTTTCATTCTACCATTGATCTATCTAACACTTTTTTCTCCATTCCCTTACATCCTGACAGTCGCCCTCTCACTGCATTTCAGTTTGATAATGTTACTTATCAATGGACTCCATTGCTTCTTTACTGACAGCCCTACTGTATTTTCACAGACATTAGTACAACATATCAAAGAATTTAAATCTCAATGTGCATGGCCTGAATGGACTCACTTGTTGCAATATGTAGATGACATGTTGATTACCTCTAATGAGTTTGATATTTGTGAGCAAGTTACCTGTGATTTTTTGAATTTTTTGGCTGTCAAAGGTTACAAGGTGAATAGAAAAAAACTGAAAGTGGCACAGCCTAAGGTTACGTTTCTGCGACACGAAATTGGTGCTCGGCCATGTGCCCTCGGCTCTGAAGCCTTGTCTCGTGTTTCTAAATTATGCCTACCCACTACTGTTACTGAATTGAGAGCTGTTTTAGGTATGTTGAATTTCTGTCGTTTATGGATTCCAAATTGTTCTGAAAGAACTAAACCCTTTTACCAAAAATTGTCTGGTAGACATGATTTTAAATATGAAAGAGTTGATTTTACCAATGATGAAACCTTAGCATTAGTGACTTTAGTTAAGGATGTTGTACAAAGCTCACCCTTAGCCACGATTGATGTGTCCCGTGAAGTACATCTGTGAATAACTCATGCTGGTCACACTTGGGCTGCTCTTACAACTCAGGATGAAGCGGATATAGCTTGTGGATACTTATCAGGGTCATTTACCCCTGTTGAATTGGGTTTCGCCGAATGCAAAAAGGGACTCGTAGCGGCTGATACCGCTGTCCTTAAATTATATAGCTACATTCCGCATTTACCTGTTGTTATTCATAGTTCCCATGATGTCAAGTACCTTTTGAACAAAAATATTAGCCGTATGACTCCGTGCAGGTTGCAAAAATATCAGGTAGTCTTACTTAGTATTGTTCATCAATTGCAACCTCTTACATCTGAAGAATTGAAACATTTTCTACACCAGTGCACTGCGCAATTACCTTCTGTACCTGCCTCACTGAATATCCATTACGAGATCCTTCAGACTGGACCCATTTGGTTCACTGATGGATCTTGTCAAAATGGTAATGATGGTTTTGCTGCCTTCAATTATACGCCAACAGAGACTCCTATCGACATTGTACAATTCCGATTACCACTCGGATATACAGCACAGACAGCTGAATTAGCTGCAGTGTTGTATGTCTTGCAGAACAAATCATTGAATGAAGATGTCTCTATTGTTATGTTTTTTCTTCATTGCATACTCACATACACAAATGGAACCAGAGAGGTATGGTCTCCTCTACTGGTCACCCTTTGAATCATGTGCCTCTATGGAATAAAGTGTTTGAGACATTTACAAGAACGCCATAAGAAAAATTTACGTACAGCTATTAAATGGATTAAAGCTCATCAAGAAAGCGTGTTTTCTTTTGAAATGAATGGTAATCACATGGCAGATGATTTGGCTAAGGAAGTTACAGAAATTCCACCAGACTGCGTGATGGATAGTAATGACGAAAGAATAATGTTTGTTGATCAGACCAAACAACCCCAGATAATGCAGGGACTGGAGTTACTTGAGGCACTGAAGGCTTTGGCTACCCAGATAGAATTGAGAGTGTGGATGCAGTTTAAATTCCCATAGTTTGTGTGTGCACCCTGCTGGACAAATTTGTGTAGTACAACAAAATTTATTTCTGGTCCTTCACTCTTTACATTATCCCTGGCATTTAAGCGCTAGTATTATGTATGATAACCTTGTTTCTAAAATTTGGGCGCCACAAATGCTGTCAATATGTCATACTGTTGTTCGTGGTTGTTATGTTTTTTGAACACCTCCAAATGTGGGAATGTGGTCCCATCAGGCCACTTACCCACTGTACAAGGCCCTGGCTTGCACTAGTACTGTGATTTTACAGACATGCTAAAACCAGTGAAAGGAAAAAGATTTTTGATAGTCTGTGTGGATGCGTTCTCTAAATGGGTTGAAGCTATTCCCTGCACCCGAGAAACTGGTCAGGTAATGGCCCAGGTTTTGTGCAATGATATAATTCCCAGATTTGGTATTCCCTGCAAAATTACTACTGATAACGGATCACACTTAGTTAATGAATTGATTCACACCTTGACTGCCAAATTACAAATTACTCACCGGACGGTGAGCATTTACAAACCCACCAGCAATGGCCTGGTTGAAAGATACAATGGCTTGTTAAAAACAAAATTACGGCAGCTCAGTGGCGTAGCCAGAAGGCAATTTTTGGGTGGGCCAACAGGTCAGATGGGTGGGCACCAGGGTTACCAACTTTTTGAAATTGGAAAACTTGCCACCTGATGCCCCATCCCATGCTCCACCTCTACCCCACTCCCAATAACTTCAATGAGGGTAGCAGTGCAGGCTTCAGTGACTGCAGGCCATATTGAGGGCTAGGGGGAAGTACAAGAGATTGCACTCTTCAGCCTCTGTCCCCTAACACACATACTTAGCCTGTATAGCAAGACCAAACACTTTTCAGCATATCTTTCCAGTTACAGCTGTAGAAATTATCCCAGAAAGTATAGTCTAGTATTAAATTCTGCAAATAAATTCTGCATCCACAGAACCCTCAATGGGTGCAGAGCAGAGTTATGACATTTCCCCATAAAACTCACCGTAATCTCAACAGCCACCATATAGTAAATAAAACAACCTTTAAAACAAAATAATAACCTAGAGCAAATCTACAATGCCAGCACTAACTTCCAAAACAAGGATTCTACCTATGAAAAAGGCATTGCCTTACATATTACAGAGGGACCTTAAAGCGAATGCTACATACCTGTAGAAGGTATTCTCCGAGGACAGCAGGCTGATTGTTCTCACTGATGGGTGACGTCCTCGGCAGCCCCTCCAATCGGAATCTTCCTAGCAAAGACCTTTGCTAGCTCTCGCGCGCCCGCGCGCACCGCGCATGCGCGGCCGTCTTCCCGCCCGAAACCGGCTCGAGCCGGCCAGTCCAGTATGTAGCAATACAGTTCAAGGGAAGACACAACTCCAAAGGGGAGGCGGGCGGGTTTGTGAGAACAATCAGCCTGCTGTCCTCGGAGAATACCTTCTACAGGTATGTAGCATTCGCTTTCTCCGAGGACAAGCAGGCTGCTTGTTCTCACTGATGGGGTATCCCTAGCCCCCAGGCTCACTCAAAACAACAACCATGGTCAATTGGGCCTCGCAACGGCGAGGACATAACTGAGATTGACCTAAAAATTTACCAACTAACTGAGAGTGCAGCCTGGAACAGAACAAACAGGGCCCTCGGGGGGTGGAGTTGGATCCTAAAGCCCAAACAGGTTCTGAAGAACTGACTGCCCGAACCGACTGTCACGTCGGGTATCCTGCTGCAGGCAGTAATGAGATGTGAATGTGTGGACAGATGACCACGTCGCAGCTTTGCAAATTTCTTCAATGGAGGCTGACTTCAAGTGGGCTACCGACGCAGCCATGGCTCTAACATTATGAGCCGTGACATGACCCTCAAGAGCCAGCCCCGCCTGGGCGTAAGTGAAGGAAATGCAATCTGCTAGCCAATTGGATATGGTGCGTTTCCCTACAGCCACTCCCCTCCTATTGGGATCAAAAGAAACAAACAATTGGGCGGACTGTCTGTGGGGCTGTGTCCGCTCCAGGTAGAAGGTCAATGCTCTCTTGCAGTCCAATGTGTGCAGCTGACGTTCAGCAGGGCAGGAATGAGGACTGGGAAAAAATGTTGGCAAGACAATTGACTGGTTCAGATGGAACTCCGACACGACCTTTGGCAAGAACTTAGGGTGAGTGCGGAGGACTACTCTGTTATGATGAAATTTGGTGTAAGGGGCCTGGGCTACCAGGGCCTGAAGCTCACTGACTCTACGAGCTGAAGTAACTGCCACCAAGAAAATGACCTTCCAGGTCAAGTACCTCAGATGGCAGGAATTCAGTGGCTCAAAAGGAGGTTTCATCAGCTGGGTGAGAACGACATTGAGATCCCATGACACTGTAGGAGGCTTGACAGGGGGCTTTGACAAAAGCAAACCTCTCATGAAGCGAACAACTAAAGGCTGTCCCGAGATCGGCTTACCTTCCACATGGTAATGGTATGCACTGATTGCGCTAAGGTGAACTCTTACAGAGTTGGTCTTGAGACCAGACTCAGACAAGTGCAGAAGGTATTCAAGCAGGGTCTGTGTAGGACAAGAGCGAGGAGCTAGGGCCTTGCTGTCACACCAGACGGCAAACCTCCTCCACAGAAAGAAGTAACTCCTCTTGGTGGAATCTTTCCTGGAAGCAAGCAAGACGCGGGAGACACCCTCTGACAGACCCAAAGAGGCAAAGTCTACGCTCTCAACATCCAGGCCGTGAGAGCCAGGGACTGGAGGCCGGGATGCAGAAGAGCCCCTTCGTTCTGCGTGATGAGGGTCGGAAAACACTCCAATCTCCACGGTTCTTCGAAGGATAACTCCAGAAGAAGAGGGAACCAGATCTGACGCGGCCAAAAAGGAGCAATCAGAATCATGGTGCCTCGGTCTTGTTTGAGTTTCAACAAAGTCTTCCCCACCAGAGGAATGGGAGGATAAGCATACAGCAGGCCTTCCCCCCAATCCAGGAGGAAGGCATCCGATGCCAGTCTGCTGGGGGCCTGAAGCCTGGAAGAGAACTGAGGGACTTTGTGGTTCACTCGAGATGCGAAGAGATCCACCAAGGGGGTGCCCCACGCTTGGAAGATCTGGCGCACCACACTGGAGTTGAGCGACCACTCGTGAGGTTGCATAATCCTGCTCAATCTGTCGGCCAGACTGTTGTTTATGCCTGCCAGATATGTGGCTTGGAGCACCATGCCGAGACGGCGAGCCCAGAGCCACATGCTGACGGCTTCCTGACACAGGGGGCGAGATCCGGTGCCCCCCTGCTTGTTGACATAGTACATGGCAACCTGGTTGTCTGTCTGAATTTGGATAATTTGATGGGACAGCCGATCTCTGAAAGCCTTCAGAGCGTTCCAGATCGCTCGCAACTCCAGGAGATTGATCTGTAGACCGCGTTCCTGGAGGGACCAGCTTCCTTGGGTGTGAAGCCCATCGACATGAGCTCCCCATCCCAGGAGAGACGCATCCGTTGTCAGCACTTTTTGTGGCTGAGGAATTTGGAAAGGACGTCCCAGAGTCAAATTGGACCAGATTGTCCACCAATACAGGGATTCGAGAAAACTCATGGACAGGTGGATCACGTCTTCTAGACCCCCAGCAGCCTGAAACCACTGGGAGGCTAGGGTCCATTGAGCAGATCTCATGTGAAGACGGGCCATGGGAGTCACATGGACTGTGGAGGCCATGTGGCCCAGCAATCTCAACATCTGCCGAGCTGTGATCTGCTGGGACGCTCGCACCCGCGAGACGAGGGACAACAAGTTGTTGGCTCTCGTCTCTGGGAGATAGGCGCGGGCCGTCCGAGAATCCAGCAGAGCTCCTATGAATTCGAGTTTCTGTACTGGGAGAAGATGGGACTTTGGGTAATTTATGACAAACCCCAGTAGCTCCAGGAGGCGAATAGTCATCTGCATGGACTGCAGGGCTCCTGCCTCGGATGTGTTCTTCACCAGCCAATCGTCGAGATATGGGAACACATGCACCCCCAGCCTGCGAAGTGCCGCTGCTACTACAGCTAGGCACTTTGTGAACACCCTGGGCGCAGAGGCGAGCCCAAAGGGTAGCACACAGTACTGGAAGTGGCGTGTGCCCAACTGAAATCGCAGATACTGTCTGTGAGCTGGCAGTATCGGGATGTGTGTGTAGGCATCCTTTAAGTCCAGAGAGCATAGCCAATTGTTTTGCTGAATCATGGGGAGAAGGGTGCCCAGGGAAAGCATCCTGAACTTTTCTTTTACGAGATATTTGTTCAGGGCCCTTAGGTCTAGGATGGGACGCATCCCCCCTGTTTTCTTTTCCACAAGGAAGTACCTGGAATAGAATCCCAGCCCTTCTTGCCCGGATGGCACGGGCTCGACCGCATTGGCGCTGAGAAGGGCGGAGAGTTCCTCTGCAAGTACCTGCTTGTGCTGGAAGCTGTAAGACTGAGCTCCTGGTGGACAATTTGGAGGTTTGGAGGCCAAATTGAGGGTGTATCCTTGCCGGACTATTTGGAGAACCCACTGATCGGAGGTTATGAGAGGCCACCTTTGGTGAAAAGCTTCCAACCTCCCTCCGATTGGCAGGTCGCCCGACACTGACACTTGGATGTCGGCTATGCTCTGCTGGAGCCAGTCAAAAGCTCGCCCCCTTGCTTTTGCTGGGGAGCCACAGGGCCTTGCTGAGGCGCATGCTGCTGACGAGAGCGAGCGCGCTGGGGCTTAGCCTGGGCCGCAGGCTGTCGGGAAGGAGGATTGTACCAACGCTTACCAGAAGTATAGGGAACAGTCTTCCTTCCCCCGAAAAATCGTCTACCTGTAGAGGTAGAAGCTGAAGGCTGCCGGCGGGAGAACTTGTCGAATGCGGTGTCCCGCTGGTGGAGAGACTCTACCACCTGCTCGACTTTTTCTCCAAAAATGTTGTCCGCACGGCAAGGCGAGTCCGCAATCCGCTGCTGGAGTCTATTTTCCAGGTCGGCGGCACGCAGCCATGAGAGCCTGCGCATCACCACACCTTGAGCAGCGGCCCTGGACGCAACATCAAAAGTGTCATAAACTCCTCTGGCCAGGAATTTTCTGCACGCCTTCAGCTGCCTGACCACCTCCTGAAAAGGCTTGGCTTGCTCAGGGGGAAGAGCATCAACCAAGCCCGCCAACTGTCGCACATTATTCCGCATGTGTATGCTCGTGTAGAGCTGGTAAGACTGAATTTTGGCCACGAGCATAGAGGAATGGTAGGCCTTCCTCCCAAAGGAGTCTAAGGTTCTAGAGTCTTTGCCCGGGGGCGCCGAAGCATGCTCCCTAGAACTCTTAGCCTTCTTTAGGGCCAGATCCACAACTCCAGAGTCGTGAGGCAACTGGGTGCGCATCAGCTCTGGGTCCCCATGGATCCGGTACTGGGACTCGATCTTCTTGGGGATGTGGGGATTAGTTAAAGGCTTGGTCCAGTTCGCCAGCAATGTCTTTTTGAGGACATGGTGCAGGGGAACAGTGGACGCTTCCTTAGGTGGAGAAGGATAATCCAGGAGCTCAAACATTTCAGCCCTGGGTTCGTCCTCCACAACCACCGGGAAGGGGATGGCCGTAGACATCTCCCGGACAAAGGAAGCAAAAGACAGACTCTCGGGAGGAGAAAGCTGTCTTTCAGGAGAGGGAGTGGGATCAGAAGGTAGACCCTCAGACTCCTCGTCAGAGAAATATCTGGGGTCTTCTTCTTCCTCCCACGAGGCCTCACCCTCGGTGTCAGACACAAGTTCACAGACCTGCGTCTGCAACCGTGCCCGGCTCGACTCCGTGGAGCCACGTCCACGATGGGGGCGTCGAGAGGTAGACTCCCTCGCCCGCATCGGCGAAGCTCCCTCCGCCGATGTAGTCGGGGAGCCCTCCTGGGAGGTAGCCGCAGTCGGCACCGCACGCGGTACCGACGTCGGGGACCTCACCCCGGGCGATGGGCCAGCCGGCGCCACGCTCGACGGTACCGGAGGCGCAAGCACCGCCGGTACCGGAGGGGTAGGGCACAACAGCTCTCCCAGAATCTCTGGGAGAATGGCCCGGAGGCTCTCGTTCAGAGCGGCTGCAGAGAAAGGCATGGAGGTCGATGCAGGCGTCGACGTCAGAACCTGTTCCGGGCGAGGAGGCTGTTCCGGGCTGTCCAGAGTGGAGCGCATCGACACCTCCTGAACAGAGGGTGAGCGGTCCTCTCGGTGCCGATGCCTGTTGGGTGCCGACTCCCTCGGCGACCCAGAGCTCTCGGTGCCGACGCGGGGAGGGGACCGGTGTCGATGCTTCTTCGACTTCTTCCGAAGCATGTCACCGGAGCTCCCCGGCACCGACGAGGAGGACGTAGAATCCAGCCGTCGCTTCCTCGGGGCCGAGGCCGAAGGAGGTCGGTCTCGGGGGGGCTGTACCGCAGGAGCCCTCAGGGTAGGAGGAGACCCACCCGAGGGCTCACCGCCACCAGCAGGGGAATGGACAGCCCTCACCTGCACTCCACTCGATGCACCACCGTCCGACGACATCAGGAGACGAGGTCCCGGTACCACCGACGTCGATGCAGCTATCCGATGTCTCGGCGCCGATGCAGAGGGCCGATGCCTCGATGCACTCGATGCACTGGCAGCCAAGGAAGAAGGTCTGGACGCTGATGACGTCGATGCACACGATGACCCCGGTGCCGATGCCGACAAAGAGCCCGAGAACAAAACGTTCCACTGGGCCAATCTCGCTACTTGAGTCCGCCTTTGTAAGAGGGAATACAGACTACAGTTCTGGGGACGGTGCTCGGCCCCCAGACACTGAAGACACGAAGAGTGCCTATCAGTGAGCGAGATTACCCGGGCGCACTGGGTGCACTTCTTGAAGCCGCTGGAAGGCTTCGATGTCATGGGCGGAAAAATCACGCCGGCGAAGTCAAAATCCGAAATGACGAATTTGGAGCACCAAAACTTTAAGGAGAAAAATCTCGACCGAGGCCGAAAAGAGGCCTACCCCGACAACGAAAGAAAACTTACCGGGGCAAAAACTGGAAATACGGGAAGGGGCAAACGAAACCCAAGGGGGTTTCCGGAGCACTTTCCGAACGAAAAGAAACTTTTCCGAAGAAAAAACACGTCGATTTAGATAACGGACGCGCGAGGTCGACTCTCCGGGGCTCGACACGACAAAAACACAGCCGTACTGAGTGCGGACGAAAAAAGACTGGCCGGCTCGAGCCGGTTTCGGGCGGGAAGACGGCCGCGCATGCGCGGTGCGCGCGGGCGCGCGAGAGCTAGCAAAGGTCTTTGCTAGGAAGATTCCGATTGGAGGGGCTGCCGAGGACGTCACCCATCAGTGAGAACAAGCAGCCTGCTTGTCCTCGGAGAAAATATCAATACATCTATTGGGAAAACTGAACAAACCAAACTTACTACTGAAGGCTACATAGAAAATTCATGCTAACAGAATACCTCGATCACACACATGGAACAAAAATGCTAAATATAGAATGACTGACTACAAATTATAAAAATAACCAAAACCCCAGGAAGCCAACCTTGCATGCAATACAATACCAGAAAAACAGAAAGAAATGAATTTCCTCCTGTGCAAAATATAAAGATAGTACGTGATAGGGATGGTGTTAGAGGAGTGCAACTGGAGCAATTGCTGTTGGTCCCCTGGCCAGAGAGAACCACAAGCATGATGGAAGCTGAAGGCAGTGCAGCCTGGTGATGGGCTTTGGGGTTCCCTCCCAAATTTATGGCCTGGGCTCCAGCCATGTCTAACACCAGCTCTGGCAAGATGTACATTCCAAATCTGACATATTCTAATCAGAAAATATAATTATTTTTCTACCTTTTGTTGTCTGGCTATTTTACTTTTCAAATCAGTCTCTGGTTTCTTCTTTCCTCTGTCTTAACTCACTCACCAGAGTCTCCTGTCTATTGGTCATGTCTTCTCTCTCCATGTTTTGTTTTTGTTACATTTGTACCCCACGCTTTCCCACTCATGGCAGGCTCAATGGAGGGTTAAGTGACTTGCCCAGAGTCACAAGGAGCTGCCTGTGCCAGAAGTGGGAATCGAACTCAGTTCCTCAGGACCAAAGTCCACCACCCTAACCACTAGGCCACTCCACCATCCATCTCCCGTATCTGTGTCCCCATGGTTCCTTGTCCAGTATCCCCTACCCCTGTGTCCAGCATCATCCCTTGTGTCCCTATGCCCTCCCATGTCCAGTACCTCCCTTGAGTTCCTATTCTCCCCTGTGTCCATATATCCCTCTCCCAGTGTCCAGCATTGTCATCCCCATATAGCATCTCACATCTGTTTCTGTATTTCCCCTTTTCGTAGACTTTGTGTCCGATTGTTGGGCATGGCTATTGTGGGGAGAGGGTTCTTCAGTTGTCCACCCCCCCCCCCCAACACAAACCTTTAAAGATGGCCGTACACACAATCTTTCTCCCTGCAGGACTGACAGTGTGGGCCAGGTCACAGTGATTTCTTGTCTGTTTCCACAGATTCTGGGGCTGTCATTTGCAATGACCATGTACTGCCAGGTGGCGAAAGCAGATACATATTATGCCTAAGAGGTGCAAGGCTGTTCAATCCTCTGCTCTCCAAGAAGGGCACGGGCGGCTCTTCTTCAGGCTACTTCATCTGATTTATTTTCTCCCCTTTTATAGACCATATAATGCTTATACTGACATCCCATACAAGTTTAACTGACAGTGGAAAAAAATAAAAAGGGACAAAAGAGATTTATATACAGAGAGGCTACAGGAGGAAAGAAAAAATTATTCTCTTTTAAAAGGTGACACCACCACCACTAAGAAAGGTCTTAATTGAGGTTCCCGAGAAAGTGACAGACCTATGTGAAGAGCAAGAGTATAGCCAACAGTAGAGAAATGCAGAGATCTGTGTCACACTGAGAGGAGACCTCATTCAATCCAATCCAATCCTCTGGTCAATGGAAAGGAACAGAAGAGGCAGTGGGTACAAATGGTTTTTGGGAATAGGGCAAGGACATGGTAATTGTGTAGGTTGCATGAATGTCTTATTAATTTGGGTGTACAGGATGCAGAACCCCACAGCATGACAAAGATGCAAGTTGTCACACTGTTAACAGGCCCTTTTCGTGTTTATTTTGGGGGTGGGGGAGGTTAATGTACTGCTTTAAAAATAAAGCAGATGCAATAGGAGAAGGTGTCCTGAGCTGCTGCCCTCTCCCGGACCCAGCCACCTGTAAAGAATGAGAATGTGGATGCAGCAGCTCACAGTTTGCTTGCTGTGTTTGCACTCCCGAAGTTGCAGCGACGAACGGGCAGACAGGTGGTGGTAGTAAAAGCAACAAGGAGGCAGGTTCGACTCCGTCCTTCACTTCCCTGCCCTCTCAGCGTCCCGCCTGCCCGAAAGGAAATGACATCAGAGGAAGGCGGGATGCAGAGGGCAGGGAAGCGAAGGACGGAGTCGAACCTGCCTCCTTGTTGCTTTTACTACCGCAGCGCTGCCTGCCTGTTCGTCGCTGCGACTTCGGGTAAAAGTCGCCGTTCCAGTCATCGTCGTTTGGGTGGGCCTGAGCCGAGATTGGGTGGGCCTGGGCCCATCCAGGCCCACCCGTAGCTACGCCCCTGCGGCAGCTTATGGCAAATGGCATTAAAAATTGCCCCCAGCACTGCTTACTTTGTGTGCTACTCCTTCTCAGGCATTAAAATTAACCCCTTTTCAATTGTGTACTGGACGTAGAATGTGCCTCATTGCAGGTAATCCTGATCATTGCTTGTCAGATCCTTACTCGGTTTACTGGGATCAATTACAGAATGTGATAACCTCTTTGTCTTGCCTTTCACAGGAAACGCCAGACAAAAGTGGGGATGGCACAGCAAATCCCAAGGCCTTGAAAATAGAAGATCTAGTACGCCGCAAACACTATACCCACAAAACTTGGAAAGACCCTGTTTATGTTGGACCTTTCCATATTGAGGCCTTGTCAGCCACTGCGGCAAAACTACAGGATCATATGTACTGGTTTCATTTGAAAGACATTCACATCTATCATTGTCCTGATGCTTCCGACAGAACCATGGCTGCAGACTCAGAACGCCATATCACTGACCCAGCAGTGTCGGGAACCACACAATATTAAGCTCACTGTTATTGGGCTCTTGTTTGTTTTTACCTTTGGTGTAGCATTAATTTTATTTTTATTAGGAAGACTCCACATTATATTTGCTTAACCATTACTTACTATTATAGGACTTTTTACTTACTTTTACTTTAGTCATAATTCTCTTATTATTAGAAAAGAACTGTATTATTTTTTTTTTAGAACCACCACTAATATGCATGCCATTTGTTTACTGTCTACTCTTTTTAACTTGGCCACTCTTACCCACTTAAGTGATGTAGAGGGGGACTTTGACTCCCTTGTAACCATTAATTCAGATGACTTATGTTTAAATATTTTTATTGGTGCAATAATAAACAAACACAATACTGTCCTTGGAGAAATGCTCCATACACCACTAAAGTCATCTCATGATGGTAGAATACAACTCAGTGCAAATACATTTTACTTTCCCCCCCTCCCTCCTTCCCCCCATCCCCTTGAACAGCTCAACTCCCCCCCCCCCCCCAAATCTCCTCCTCTCTATGTCGCACTTAAGAATTCAAAATTCTACTACGCGCTACTGCAGTCAATGAGTCCCAGAAGGGGGACCAGACTTGGCAAAGCCTGTCTCCTTGTGGCGAGGATAGGTCTTCTATTCCCCTACGCTCCAAAGTGCAGAGGTGTATCATATTAGATCGCCAGTGTTGCAGTGTAGGCGGGTCGCCGGTTATCCACTGTTGAAGAATCGATTTCTTTCCAACCAGGATTGTTTTTTTCAAGAAGCATCTAAGGCCCCGAGGAGCAAACGGTGACACTCTGAACACCTCAAATAGCTGAGATGGAGTTGGTTTCCAAACAACCCCCCAGAGCCCAGACACATGCTGACAGACCTGGCGCCAAAACCCAAGGATCCTCGGGCACCTCCAAAACATATGTCCTAGGTCAGCTGGGGATTGGGCGCACTTCTTACACCTATCCTCCGTCCCCATTGATGCCCTATATGCTCTATGGGGTGAAATATGCATCCTCATCACAAATTTATAATGTGTTTCTTGCAACGTCACATTCTCCGTCAGTCTTTGGGTTCCCAAGAGACAAGCCTTTACCATTTCCATCTGGAGATTTGTCGCTAGCTCTTTATTCCAGCAATTGGTTAATTTACCATATTCCACCTCTCCCAGATGTTCCCGCAATGAAGCATGATAGTATTTGAGAGGGACCCTTAATTGTGCATCCAACCCCAATATGGTAACTAATTGTTCCCACACCTGCGCTGTCAAAGTGGGGGTCGGCAGGGATCTCAGATAATGGCGTAGCTGGAACATAGAAAAGAAATTTAGTCCCTTAACCCCATACTCCAACTGCAGTTCCTCCTGAGATTTTAGTGTGCCATCCTCATTATATAACTGGTATAGATACTGTAAGTTTTTTGTGCCCCACATGGCAAAATCCGCCGAACTGGTACCCGGCGTGAAGGCTCTGTTACCCTGGATTGGCAGTAGCGGAGAGGATTCCGCAGACAAACCATAAAACTTACAGGCCCACCTCCAAGCTTTCCTCAGAGGCATAAGTATTGGTGCAAAAGCCGGAGGTGTCCGCAGTCTCCCCGGCGCTGCGTGCAACCAGGCACTAAAGTGCTCAGGGGCAAACAGCTTCGTCTCAGCCCCAGTACATGAGAAGTAAGACGATCCCTGGAACCAATCCGTGAGGTGACGCATGTTACTGGCAATTGAAAGGAGTCTGATACTCAGCAGCCCCAACCCCCCCCCCCTGATCTTGGTAAAAAGAGCTGAGTCGCTCGCATACGCGATTTCTTACCCTGCCATATAAACCTCGCTACCAACCATGTTACCCACTGATCGTCCTTCTGCGACAGGCACAGCGGCACCATTTGTAGCACGTAAGTCCACTTAGGCACCAATATCATGTTATATAGTGCAATTCTTCCCATGAGGGACAACGGGAGCGAGTGCCAACCCCGCAGTGTGTGCCGTGTACTTTGCCGAAGCGGTTCAATATTCACGTCATACAAATCAGATAAATCAGCAGGGATTAGTACTCCCAGATATTTTAAGGGCCCCGTAGACCACGTAAGGGGAAACTCTCCCTCCCATGTCTCTCTAATCGAGCTCTGCACTGGGAACGCCACTGACTTCTGTAGGTTAAGGGTAAACCCCGAAAAGAAGCTAAATTCTCCTATAGTATCCAGGAGGCACGGCAACGACCTGCAGGGGCGTGTCAAAGTCAACAGAATATCGTCTGCGAATGCCAAAGTTTTCACTGATAGGGAGGGCATCTCAACTCCCGCAATCCCAGGGTCTCTTTGAATCGTGCGCAATAAAGGTTCCAGATAAAGCAAAAACAACGGAGAGAGCGGGCAACGCTGCCTTGTTCCCCTCGCTATCGGAAATGTGGCAGAACGAGTTCCATTTACTAATATAGCGGCCTGGGGGTGGAAATACAGGGCCGCAATTGCGTGTGCAAACCAGCCCCTTAAGCCCACATAGTCGAGAACTCCAAACAAGTACTTTATCAAACGCCTTTTCGGCGTCGAGGCTCACCAAAAGCAAGGGTTCTTGTGACAGTTGGCTATAGCTCACAGCCATGCAAACTTTACGGACGTTAATAGAGGAATGTCTACCCCTCACAAATCCCACCTGTCCCTCTCCCACCAATGTGGTCATATGTGGGCTTAGCTTCTCCGCTAACACCCTAGCTAAAATTTTGAGATCAACGTTGAGGAGAGAGATCGGTCTGTATGACTCCAGATGTTCTGGGTCTTTCCCCGGCTTCGGTATCAGTGTGATCCACGCCTCGTTGGAGTTCCGCGGAACCCCACCTCCCTCCACCGAGGCGTCAAAAAAGGAAACCAGGGCGCCACACAGTTGTGGCAACATGCACTGGTAGTATTCTGTCGTGTACCCATCGGGACCCGGGGCCATACCCCTTTTCAACGCTTTGACCACTTTCTGAATTTCCTTAGCTCTCAAAGGGGAGTTCAACTGATCTATTACCTCCGCTGTTAATTGTGGGATACCCGAATCTTCTAAATAGTCTACCAAAGCGGGTCCACTCCGCTCGCCTGGGTTGCTATAAAGGGATGCATAAAAATCATGTAAAATCTGTACTATCCCCTCAGGCCGGACTTCACGCGAGCCATCTGGCTTTATCAAAGATGGGATGAACCTATTACCCCCCCAATTCCTTACTACTCTTGCCAGCAATTTCCCTGATTTATTGCCGAATCTATGGAAGGTGAATGATCGATGGAAGTTGTTTTTTAGTACGCTCATGGATAAGAGAATTCAGTGCCACGAGCGACGACACCATCTCTCCCTACTCCTAGGTGAGGGGGCCGCTAAATGTTTACATTTTGCTGCCTGGAATTTATGCTCCAGCTGGACAATACCCTGTGCTAACCTCTTTGCCCGGGCACACATATAGGAGATGACCTCCCCCCTCATAACTGCTTTTGACGTTTCCCAATAGAGAAGGGCATCATCCTCATGCTGTACATTGGTGTCCGCAAACAACTGCTATTTCTGTCTAAGATGTTCTTGAAAGTGTACTTCCCCCGCTAGATGTGATGCAAATTTCCACTGGTGTCCTCTAAGTCTACCCGCTCCTAGCTACATATCCACCCATATCATAGTGTGATCTGAAATCTCCATTGGCCCCACCTCTGCTTTCACGATCTGTGGGAAAAGAGTACCCTCAGCTAAAATATAGTCTAACCTAGACCACGTGCCGTGCGCTCGGGAGAGGTGAGTATAATCGTGCGCAGTGGGATTGACCAAGCGCCATGGGTCGACTAAGTTCAGCGCCCTGCACAGGTGTTGTATGCCCTTACCTCTACCGAATGCCATCCCCGCTGAAGGCGCCGACCGATCTAATTGCCCATCCATCACCTGGTTGAAATCGCCCACTAAGAGCCAGGGGGCAGTTGTGTGTTGGAGACCCAGACGAATTATGTGCTGAAAAAATGTAGGATCATGTACATTTGGTCCATAAATATTAAGCAAGAATACTTCTTGTCCCATTATGTTCAAGTGTAAAAGTATATACCTCCCCTGTGCATCCCGGGCTACTACCCGGGCCTTAAATTGTAGAGATTTGTGGATCAAGATTGCCACGCCCCCTCTTCGCCCCCGTGCAGGTGAGAAAAAAACATTCCCCCACCCACCTTTGCTTGAGCTTTTGACTTTCCTCCTCAGACAATTTTGTCTCCTGTAAACATGCTATGGAGGCTTTGTGACGTTGCAAGGCTGTTAAAATGTTTGCTCTTTTTATTGGCGATCCAATCCCAGCCACATTCCACGATATTAATCTAGTCGAATGCATCTAACCCGGGTCCCAGGACTCCCTCTCAGCTTCCTTCAAATTCAATGGTGATATTAAGGCCCCTGGGTGCCCAGCCCCCACCCCGGAGCCATCCCCTCCTGACCACTCCACATAGTGCGTAGTTTCCCCTTCCCCCAAGTTCAAGTTCCTGTGCCACATTCTCCCCCATGTTCCCCAAATAAACCCCTCTTTACCAGCCCACCCACCCCCCTCCCCCCTACTTTCTCTCCCCCTTCATTAACCCACAACTGAAAAACTCCCATGATACCTGAGTCACAACATGCTGCGATCCCCACCCCTCAACCGCACTTTTTAACCAAATGGAATTTTCTTGAACACAAACTTACAAAACATTGCATACTTGCCCCTGCGTTCTGCAATTATATAATGACTTTCATTTCCGACTGACCCACCAGTCCAATGCTTTCTTTCAAGTAGGAGTCCCAGTTGTGTTCAGTTCTCTATTAATAAACTGCATGGCTGCTTGGTCTGATACAAAAGGGATCCATTTCCCCTCATGCTGGATCTTTAGAGTAGCTGGATACAGCAACATAAAGCGCTGATTTCTTTCCACTAGCAAGGTGCAGACTGGATGAAACTTCCGTCTCCTCTCTTGCAAGCTGGTTGAATAATCCTGAAAGATTCTTATTTGTACTCCAGCATATGTCAGGGATTCCCTTTTTAAGCAATATCCCCTAAGGATCTCTTCTTTATGAATATAGTTCAGTACTTTTTTGATGACGACTCTGGGGCACTGGTTGTTCTGGTGCTGTCTCCCGATCCTGTGCGCTCTCTCTAAACAGAACGGCCCACGGCTGTCTGACAAGGCAAATTCTTTCACGAGCCATTCCTCCAGAACTGTGCTCAAATTTTTCTCCGGGATAGTTTCTGGCAACCCCACTAGCCGGAGATTACTCCGTCTAGCCCGGTTTTCTAGCTCATCCAGCTTCTCCGCTTGCTGGTTCAGCTTTTCTTTAAGGCTCTTCATCTCTGGGTCACACTGCTGCCATGCGTCCTCCAGTGCGGACACCCTCGTTTCCACCTCCGTTGCGCGGCTCACTAGCGTTGCCATCAGCCCATCCACCTTTCCCAGGCGGTCATTCAGCGATGTGAACCTGGGTTCCAGCGCCGTTTCCACCGCCGCTACTACCTGTGACAATTGGCGGGCCGAAAACTCCGGTGCATCTTGGATTCGCCGCTAGTGCCAGCCGTTTTTTCTTTCTCTGGCTTTGCGCTTTTTCGTGATGTTCCCGGCGACATGGACACCAGATATTGGTCCATGCACTCTCAGCCAGCTATAGTGGACCAGGTCAGTCGATTTCGGGGCTATTTGCAGGCGATATCGGGCGGGAATCGGGCAGGGATCCCGGAGCAGTGCGAAAGCGTGGCTACTGCTCCCTCACCATCACGTGACCAATTCAGATGACTTAACCGTTAATTCAGATGACTTGGATCCCCAGGAGGTGGATAGATATTGTTTTCACCCCTTTCGGCTGGACTGTAGTGATGTGCTCCCAGATACCGGTTGTTTGTAGTCGTGGCGAATATCCAGAGAACACATACTCACAGCCGAGGGAGTGGAACAAATAAACTAACCTCGTCCTTTACTCTCAAAGAATAAAGGAGGAAAAGAATCTAAATTTAGGATTTGTTCCTGAAATGGAAGGACCAAACTTTCAGATTTGCAAATTATCTTTTTCTTTATTGAATACAAATGCAAGAAAATTTTAATTCAAATAAACTCTAATTCACAATTACTGTGAGGCTTAATAGAATTGCAATAACATATTCAACATTCAAATGTAGTTTTGCATGGATACCCTTAACTTTTTCTGTTTCTTTCAACAAAATCACCTGAAAAGGCAGAAAAGAACCTTTTCAGATAAATATTTAAATTGTCTTTTAATCAAAATCAGATATTTGTTTTAATACTCTTTCCTTGCTATTGATGTCAGAATGAGTCTTTATGGGTGGATCTCACTTGAACCCAGAACACTTAGCAAGTCAGGAAAACATGGATTTGTTTTTATTTGATGTTGTTCTGTTCTTTAGTTTTCCCTTAAAATGTTGTGAAAAAATAATATATTTCTTTCAACACCCTTGGCAATGTCACTTAGCTGTAGTTGAATTTATTTAGGTGATGTCTTTCTTGCGTTGGAGCTCATCTGGAACCCTTCAGAGGATGACTCCCCCAGATTTCTTCTCCCTAAACCTCACTTATAAAGAAAATAATCAGGGAAGTAAAACCTTAAAACTCCCTGCTTGTCCAGGCTCTGGTGACTATTAATCAGTTCTCAATACTGTGGCCAAACTTTCTAATTGAAATAAAATTGAGGCAGTCCTGGAAATAGGAGATAGTTTAGATTTTAAATAATTTCTTGATAATTTAGATTCTGTCTTATAAGGAATTCTGATCTCTGCTTATTTTAAAATATGTTTTATTCTGTTTAATTTTTAATACTTTCTTTTAATTAATAAGTTCTATTTCTCCCTGTAAAATATCTTTTCAATTCAGTGTTTACATCTTTGTCTGACTTTTCAAGTGAGATTTTCTACAGTTTAAGAGGTCATCATCTGGTTTCAATTATCCACATTCCTAGCTAGTTCTGTGTATGAAGCTAAAGGTGAAATAGGTCAGGAAAAGTCAACTCTTTTCCTTGATTGATTATAGCTAAGTGTAGGACTGGCCCCTTAATGAATGCCCCGAGGGGTTTAAGTTATGAGTTAACTGGGAATCTGATTATGTGAATAATAAAACAGAGGATTGAGTTATTGGTAAAATAATAGAATCTGAGAATTTAATAATAATAAAATGCAGGAGATAGGTGCCGCATTGTCTAGTTTGAGAGGCCCCAGGTCGTAGGTCAGTTTAGGAAATATCTGAAACCTGTGTAACTGATATTTTAAGTAATGTGTAGAGATAATTAGTTCAAGACAGGGTAATCAATCTATTCCTTACCATCTGGTGAGAAAGGGGGGCTAGAGGGGTTTAGAATCATATATAAATGAGAACAGAAGCAGCTTATGAAGGAGCCAAGAGAGACAAGACACAGAGAGCCAAGACACAGAGAGACAAGACACAGAGAGCCAAGAGAAGGAGAGGGCTAGCGCTGATGTCCTACTTTGGTTGCTGGCAAATAAAGAAGATTTCTCTCTCATTCTGGTGTGTGGTATTTGACTCCTGAAGTACCATAGATTCTGCTAACAATAGTGGTAATTCCTGCATCAATTTCTGGTGTCAGAAGTGGGATTCGAACCCTGCATCAATTTCTGGTGCCCAACGTGGGGCTCGAAAAGAACTGACTGAGGAACACTGACCGGGTATGTATTTTGTATTCTGTATTGTAATTCTAGGAAACTGTAAACCAGCCCCTCAAAAGTTGAGGGAAGGGGAGTCTGATCAACTCTCAGCGAAAGTGAATGATACATACCTGTAGCAGGTGTTCTCCGAGGACAGCAGGCTGATTGTTCTCACGACTGGGTGACGTCCGCGGCAGCCCCCACCAACCGGAAGAAGCTTCGCGGGCGGTCCGCACGCAGGGCACGCCCACCGCGTATGCGCGGCCGTCTTCCCGCCCGTGCGCGACCGTTCCCGCCAGTTGAATGACAAGCAAAAAGATGAAAACGCAACTCCAAAGGGGAGGAGGGAGGGTAGGTGAGAACAACCAGCCTGCTGTCCTCGGAGAACACCTGCTACAGGTATGTATCATTCACTTTCTCCGAGGACAAGCAGGCTGCTTGTTCTCACGACTGGGGTATCCCTAGCTCTCAGGCTCACTCAAAACAAGAACCCAGGTCAATGGAACCTCGCAACGGCGAGGGTATAACAGAAATTGACCTACGAAGAACAACTAACTGAGAGTGCAGCCTGACCAGAATAAATTCGGGTCCTGGAGGGTGGAGTTGGATTTAAACCCCAAACAGATTCTGCAGCACCGACTGCCTGAACCGACTGTTGCGTCGGGTATCCTGCTGGAGGCAGTAATGTGATGTGAATGTGTGGACAGATGACCACGTCGCAGCCTTGCAGATCTCTTCAATAGTGGCTGATTTCAAGTGGGCCACTGACGCTGCCATGGCTCTAACACTATGAGCCGTGACATGACCCTCAAGAGCCAGCCCAGCCTGGGCGTAAGTGAAGGAAATGCAATCTGCTAGCCAATTGGAGATGGTGCGTTTCCCGACAGCGACCCCTAGCCTGTTAGGGTCGAAAGAAACAAACAAACAATTGGGCGGACTGTCTGTGGGGCTGTGTCCGCTCCAAGTAGAAGGCCAATGCTCTCTTGCAGTCCAATGTGTGCAACTGACGTTCAGCAGGGCGGGTATGTGGCCTGGGGAAGAATGTTGGCAAGACAATTGACTGGTTAAGATGGAACTCCGACACCACCTTCGGCAGGAACTTTGGGTGGGTGCGGAGCACTACTCTGTTGTGATGAAATTTAGTATATGGAGCATGAGCTACCAGGGCTTGAAGCTCATGGACCCTACGAGCTGAAGTAACTGCCACCAAGAAAATGACCTTCCAGGTCAAGTACTTCAGATGGCAGGAATTCAGTGGCTCAAAAGGAGGTTTCATCAGCTGGGTGAGGACGACGTTGAGATCCCATGACACTGCAGGAGGCTTGACAGGGGGCTTTGACAAAAGCAAGCCTCTCATGAATCGAACGACTAAAGGCTCTCCAGAGATGGCTTTACCTTCCACACGATAATGGTAAGCACTAATCGCACTAAGGTGATTCCTTACTGAGTTGGTCTTGAGGCCAGACTCTGATAAGTACAGAAGGTATTCAAGCAGGTTCTGTGCAGGGCAAGAACGAGGTTCTAGGGCCTTGCTCTCACTCCAAACGACAAACCTCCTCCACTTGAAACCTCCTCCACTTTTTAGTGGAATCCTTCCTAGAGGCAAGCAAGACACGGGAGACACCCTCCGACAGACCCAACGCAGCGAAGTCTACGCCCTCAACATCCAGGCCGTGAGAGCCAGGGACTGAAGGTTGGGGTGCAGCAACGCTCCGTCGTTCTGCGAAATGAGAGTCGGAAAACACTCCAATCTCCACGGTTCTTCGGAGGACAACTCCAGAAGAAGAGGGAACCAGATCTGACGGGGCCAAAAGGGTGCTATCAGAATCATGGTGCCGCGGTCTTGCTTGAGCTTCAGTAAGGTCTTCCCCACCAAAGGTATGGGAGGATAAGCATACAGGAGGCCGGTCCCCCAATGAAGGAGAAAGGCATCCGACGCTAGCCTGCCGTGTGTCTGAAGTCTGGAACAGAACAGAGGCAGCTTGTGGTTGGTCTGAGAGGCGAAAAGGTCCACCGAGGGGGTGCCCCACTCTCGGAAGATCTTGCGTACCACTCTGGAATGGAGCGACCACTCGTGCGGTTGCATGACTCTGCTCAGTCTGTCGGCTAGACTGTTGTTTACGCCTGCCAGGTATGTGGCTTGGAGGAGCATGCCGAACTGGCAAGCCCAACGCCACATCCTGACGGCTTCCTGACACAGGGGGCGAGATCCGGTGCCCCCCTGCTTGTTGACGTAATACATTGCAACCTGATTGTCTGTCCGAATTTGGATAATTTGGCAGGACAGCCGATCTCTGAAAGCCTTCAGTTCGTTCCAGATCGCTCGGAGCTCCAGGAGGTTGATCTGCAGATCCTTTTCCTGGAGGGACCACAGACCCTGGGTGTGGAGTCCATCGACATGAGCTCCCCACCCCAGGCGAGATGCATCCGTCGTCAGCACTTCCGTGGGCTGTGGAATTTGGAATGGACGTCCCAGGGTCAAATTGGTCCGAATGGTCCACCAGAGCAGTGAAGTGCGGCAACTGGTGGAGAGGTGGATGACATCCTCTAGATTCCTGGTGGCTTGGAACCACTGGGAAGCTAGGGTCCATTGAGTAGATCTCATGTGAAGACGAGCCATGGGAGTCACATGGACTGTGGAGGCCATATGACCCAGAAGTCTCAACATCTGCCGAGCTGTGACCTGCTGAGACGCTCTGGTCTGCGAAGCCAGGGACAGGAGGTTGTTGGCCCTCGCTTCAGGAAGGAAGGCCTGAGCCGTCTGGGTATTCAGCAGAGCTCCTATGAATTCCAGAGACTGGGTTGGCTGGAGATGGGACTTTGGGTAATTTATCACAAACCCCAGCAGCTCCAGGAGTTGAATAGTGCACTGCATGGACCGGAGGGTTCCTGCCTCCGAGGTGTTCTTGACCAGCCAATCGTCGAGATATGGGAACACGTGCACTCCCAGCTTGCGTAGATACGCCGCCACCACCACGAGGCACTTTGTAAACACTTGTGGGGCAGAGGCGAGCCCAAAGGGCAGCACACAATACTGAAAGTGCCGTGCGCCCAGGCGGAATCTGAGATACTGTCTGTGAGCTGGCAGTATCGGGATGTGAGTGTATGCGTCCTTTAAATCCAGGGAACATAGCCAATCGTTTTTCTGAATCATTGGCAGAAGGGTGCCCAAGGAAAGCATCCTGAACTTTTCTTTGACCAGGAATTTGTTCAGGCCTCTCAGGTCTAGGATGGGGCGCATCACCCCTGTTTTCTTTTCCACAAGGAAGTACCTGGAATAGAATCCCTGCCCTTCCTGCCCGGGTGGTACGGGCTCGACCGCATTGGCGCTGAGAAGGGCGGAGAGTTCCTCTGCAAGTACCTGCTTGTGATGGGAGCTGAAGGATTGAGCTCCCGGAGGACAATTTGGTGGAAGGGAGGCCAAATTTAGGGTGTATCCGCACCGCACTATTTGGAGAACCCACTGGTTGGAGGTTACGAGAGGCCACCTTTGGTGAAAAAATTTTAACCTCCCTCCGACCGGCAGATCGTCCGGCACGGACACTTTGAGGGCAGCTATGTTCCCGTGGATCCAGTCAAAAGCCCGTCCCCGGCTTTTGCTGTGGAGGCGCAGGGGCTGCTTAGGCGTACGCTGTTGACGAGAACGAGCGCGCTGGGGCTGTCCCTGTGCCTGTCGAGGCCTTCGGGTCGGCTGGGTGTACCTACGCTTTGCAAAAGAATAGGGCACAGCCTGCTGGGCCCGGGAAAAACGTCCACCTGCTGAGGTGGGTGCTGAAGGCGCCCGGTGGGAGAGCTTGTCGAGGGCGGTTTCCCGCTGATGCAGTTGGTCCACCAGCTGCTCGACCTTCTCGCCAAAAATATTATCCCCCCGGCAAGGGACGTCGGCCAGTCTCTGCTGGGTGCAGTTGTCCAGGTCAGAGGCACGCAGCCACGAGAGCCTGCGCATCACTATACCTTGGGCCGCAGCACAAGATGCCACGTCACAGGTGTCATAGATACCCCTGGACAGGAACTTTCTGCACGCCTTCAGCTGCCTGACCACCTCCTGATAAGGCCTGGACTGCTCCGGCGGGAGCTTATCAACCAGGTCCGCCAGTTGCTTCACAGTGTTCCGCATGTGGATGCTCGTGTAGAGCTGGTAAGATTGGATGCGGGTCACGAGCATGGAAGATTGGTAGGCCTTCCTCCCAAACGAGTCCAGAGTGCGAGACTCCCGCCCTGGGGGCGCCGAGGCGGTATCCCTCGAACTCCGTGCCCTCTTGAGAGCAGAATCCACGACCGCCGAGTCATGGGGCAATTGGGGCCGCATTAACTCTGGGTCCGAGTGGATTCTGTACTGGGACTCTGCTTTCTTGGGAATGGTGGGATTAGATAATGGTCTCATCCAGTTCCAAAGCAGTGTCTCTTTGAGGACATTGTGCAACGGCACCGTGGAGGACTCTCTAGGTGGTGATGGATAGTCGAGGACCTCGAGCATCTCAGCCCTCGGCTCATCCACAGAGACCACGGGGAAGGGAATGCAAATGGACATGTCCCTTACAAAGGAGGCAAAGGAGAGGCTCTCAGGAGGCGAGAGCTTCCTCTCTGGTGAAGGCGTGGGGTCAGAGGGGAGGCCCGCAGACTCCTCTGAGGAGAAATATCTGGGGTCCTCCCCCCCACGAGGCCTCTTCCTCGGTATCGGACATAAGCTCATGTAGCTGAGTCCTTAACCGGGCCCGGCTTGACGCCGAGGCACCGAGGCCTCGGTGTCGTCGAGCGGTGGACTCCCGCGCCGGCGGGGACGAAGCTCCCTCCATCGACGTCGACGGGGACTCCAGCTGCGTGGCGGTCGAGACCGGCGCCGCAAGCGGCGGCGGTGTCGAAGGCCTCGGCACCGGGCTAGAGCTCGCCGGCGCCACAGTCAAAGGCGCCGAGGGCGCAAGCACCCCCGGCGCCGGCACAGCCTGGCGCATCAGCCCTTCCAGGATCCCCGGAAGGACGGCTCGGAGGTACTCGTCCAGGCCCGCTGTCGGGAAAGACGGGGGGGCCGGTAGAGGTGTTGGTGCCAGAAGCTGCTCGGGTCCAGGAGACTGCACCGAAGTGCTGGGACCCTGACGCGTCGGTACCTCCACTACCGAAGGGGACCTCTCCTCTCGACGCTGACGCTTCGGCGTCGACTCCTCGCCGGCACCGATAGCCAGATGCATCGAAGGCGACCGATGACGGTGCTTCTTTGATTTTTTGCGGTGCCCGTCATCGGCGCCAGGTGGAACGGAGGAGGAGGAGGTCGATCCCCCTCGGTCTCGAGGAACCGGGTCAGACAGGGTTCGGTCCCGAGGGCCATGGGCAGAGGGAGTGACCGGGGCCGATTGCCCACGTGGCCTCTCACCCCTACCCTCACCAGAGGACCGGCGGGCCGACGGGACCTGTGCTCCTGGGGTCGATGCCATCGGTGCCGATTTCGCGGACATCGATACCGGTACCGAAGAACCGGCCGTCGATACCGATGCCGTCGAGGTCGACGTCGAGGGGCCGGCGCAAGTTCCAAAAAGACGGTCCCGTAGAACTTGCCTCGCAACCTGAGTCCGTTTCCGGAGACCAAGACACAAAGAGCACGACTTGATATTGTGCTCCGGCCCGAGGCACTGGAGGCACCAAGCGTGGGTGTCGGTCTGCGAGATAGGCCGGCCGCACCGACCACACTTCTTAAATCCACTCGGGACCTTCGAGGACATCGATGGAAAAATCGCGTCGGCGAAATTAAAGTCGTCGATGGTAGCGGTAAATCACACCTCGAAAAATAAATCGACCGCGCGGCCACAAGGCCGCAACGCGACGCCCCCGCTAGAAAACGAGGAAAAACAAGCGCGTTCATTTTTTTTTTTAACAAGAAAAAGAAAAATGGGTCCGGAACGCGCGGGAACCAGAAACAAACAACAAAAAATAAGAAATTCGCGAAAACGTGACGGTTTTTCGGGGCTGACAAGAGAGAGCGGCGACGCACGACTCTCTCCAGCGCGGAAAAAACAAGACTGGCGGGAACGGTTGCGCACGGGCGGGAAGACGGCCGCGCATGCGCGGTGGGCGTGCCCTGCGTGCGGACCGCCCGCGAAGCTTCTTCCGGTTGGTGGGGGCTGTCGCGGACGTCACTCAGTCATGAGAACAAGCAGCCTGCTTGTCCTCGGAGAAGGCCTTAGTACCTTCTAGTCTAGTGGGGACTAGCATGGAAACCGTCAGAGCTTATCTGTATCTGAAAAATCTGAAATTGTTGGGTGGGAATTTTTTGTACAGTGTGTGTGTGATGCATGAATGTTAAATGAGTGTGGACTTCTTATAGCTGTGGTTCCAGTTAACGCAAGTTCAACTGGCCAGCGACGGAAGGAAGCGATTGTTGTTTGTCTACCTTGTGTCTCGGGACGTGTGGACCCCTTACCACACTTCCAAAAATTTTTTCCCTTCCTTTCTGTGTGTTGTAACTGTAAGCATTATGGGGGGGACATCGTCTAGTCAAACTGGTACTCCCCTAGATTGTATGCTTAAGAATTTTAAGAGAGGATTTTTAGTTAATGATTATGGACAGACTTTAAGCTTAAGTACTCTAAGAACCTTGTGTGAAGTTGAGTGGCCATCTATGGGAGTGGTGTGGCCCCCTGGTGGCAGCTTAGATATTGAAGTAATCCGGAAGGTCTACAGCATAGTTGTAGGAGAACCAGGATATCCTGAACAGCTCCCCTATATAGATTCCTAGGACAGCCTTGTCACTGACCCTCCCTCGTGGTTAAAAACCTATATGGGATCCCCGGTAAAGTTCATGTTGGGCCGCGCTCAAAGAAAGATTATTAGAAAATCTAAACTGGAGAAGGGAAAGAGCCCCAGGAAGCCTACCACCCAATCGGTGGCTTCCGCCCCTACCCTGTCCGAGAAACCCATACTCTCTGATGACCCCTCAGATCTTGAGCCACCACCTTATGGCCCATTGTTGGGGTTCCGCTCCACCCCCAGAGATCCACGGCGTCTAGCCCAAGCCTCTCCGGCACAGGCTTCTCCGGATAGTTCCTCCCCTTCTGTGCAAACCCCGCCACATCCTAGGTTGGACTTTTCAGCCAGCATCTACCCTCCTCTGCCACATCCTTCCCTGTTAACCTCCCATGACCCGCTTTGGGCCCCACTCCCTGACTCCTCAACTCCCGACAGCCCAGCCTCTCCCTCTAGTACCCCTTCCCACTCATCAGGGGCCCAGCATCCCTTTCAATGGACTGAATCACCTGTGATCACCTCTCAGCCTATGAGTACCCCTCCCCATCCCTCAGGGGTTCAACACACCTCCCCTGAATGGGTTAGATCTGCTGCAATCACCTTTGAGCATGATAAGGGGGTAGCTCCTCGCTCTACTTCAGGTTGCATTCCCACCTCCTCGAGAGCTCTGCCCCTCCGTCAGGTAACCACCACTCCACTGGATCCTAATAATCAGGGTCAGGTTATACAGGCACAGGCCTACCAGTATGTACCCTTCACAACCACTGATCTCCTGAATTGGAAGACGCATTATCCCTCTTATACTGAAAAGCCTCAGGCAGTGGTGGACCTAGTGGCTAGCATTATGGCCACCCATAACCCAACTTGGACTGATTGTCAACAGCTCCTCTTCACAACTGAGGAGAGGCGGAAGATTTTACAAAATGCTGAGGCCATCACGCGAGCGCGTGTCCCCGAGGGGACACTGGACCCAGAGGAATGGGTTAGAACTCGGTTCCCTCGCGCAGCTCCAGCTTGGGATTCAAATAGCGGACAGCACTATGAACTGTTGTCCGGCTACTGCCGGGACTTGTTGGAAGGTATGAAGAAAGGCGTAAAGAGGCCCATTAATCTGGCAAAGGTCCCTGAAATTCTCCAAGGGGCAACTGAATCCCCTGGGGCCTTTTTAGAGCGACTAATTGAAGCCTACAGAACATACACCCCATTCGACCCTGACGCACTAGAAAACCAGAGAATGGTGAATAGTGCATTGGTGGCCCAGAGTATGCCAGATATCCGGAAGAAGCTGCAGCGTCAGGAGGGATTCGCAGGGATGAATACTACCCAGCTAATTGAGATTGCAACAAAGGTTTTCGTTAATAGGGATCAGGAGATGCGCCGAGAGGCTGACCGGAAGATGCAGAAGAAGGCCGACCTCTTGGCGGCAGCCATTACTAATTCCACCCTTAACCGAGGTCGACCTCCAGCCAATGGGAAGCTGAAGTGGGACCCCGGACCGCTAGCCCGGCCTCGAGATTCCTTCAATCAATCCCGGCCACGAGGGGAGAATCCCAGACCACGATTGGAGAGGGACCAGTGCGCCTACTGCAAGGAAAGAGGGCACTGGAAAGATGAATGCCCCCAGAAGCGCCAGGGACTGAGAAGGGGACCAGGAGATCGAGGAAGCCGAGGCCGAGTTCGAGAGGGAAGGTATGAGCCTTCTGAATCTGACATCATTGGGATAGCCGAGATGGCAGAATGGGATGAATAGGACAGACCGGGTTCCTACAAACTGGGCTCCCAGGAACCCATGGTCAAGCTAACCATAGGGAGCCGCTCAATTCCATTCATGATTGATACAGGAGGTGAACACTCTGTTGTGACGGAGCGATTAGCGCCTGTGTCTGGAAAAACTGTTCGAGTGGTGGGAGCCACAGGGGTGCAGGACCGGAGGCCCTTCCTGACGACCCGTAGATGCCAATTAGGCTCACACACAGTCACTCATGAATTCCTGTATATGCCAGACTGTCCAATCCCTTTGTTAGGCCGGGACCTGCTGTCCAAGCTTAGGGCCCAAATTTCCTTTGACTCTGATGGCCAGACTTTGGTCTCCTTTTGGCCCCCGACATCCAGCATATTGAGTTTCTGCTGCCCCCTTGAAGAAGAATGGCGGCTGTATCAGTCGCATGAACAAGTTGACCTACCCCTGGCCGACAGCTTCCAGGTCAATGGGGTATGGGCAGAAGATAATCCCCCAGGGTTGGCCCGAAATATTCCCCCTGTTCATGTAGACTTACTTCCGAGTGCCCGGCCAATCCGTCTTCGCCAATACCCAATTCCCCGAAAGGCTCTGGAAGGGATTCAAGCACATTTGAATCGTCTGTTATCCCATGGAATTATTCGACCTTGCCAGTCTCCATGGAATACGCCACTGTTGCCAGTCCAGAAGCCAGGGACTGAGGACTACTGGCCAGTCCAAGACTTACGAGTGGTCAACAAATCCACTATTTCATTACACCCTGTAGTGCCTAATCCATATGTCCTGCTTGGATTGATACCTTCTGGAGCTACCCATTTCACAACACTGGACCTAAAAGATGCCTTCTTTTGTATTCGGGTGGCCCCCGCCAGTCAACTGCTTTTCGCCTTTCAATGGGAAAACCCAGTAACAGGACGGAAGCTTCAGTATACATGGACCCTCCTGCCACAGGGGTTCAAGAACTCCCCCACCATTTTTGGGACTGCCCTAGGACAAGACCTTAAGACTTTTAAATCTGAGCCTTCCAGGCGAGTTTTACTCCAGTATGTAGATGACCTCCTGATTGCAGCAGTGACCCAGGAAGAGTGTGTCGAGGCTACCAGAGAATTGCTGGAGTTACTCTTGGATGCGGGCTATAAGGTCTCACGCTCGAAGGCCCAACTCTGTCAGTCAGAAGTGAAGTATCTGGGCTTCTGCATTTCCCAGGGAAGTCGGAGACTGGATGTCAGTAGGAAGCAAGCGGTTGCTGCGATTTCCCAACCCAAGTCCAGAAGGGAAGTTAGGGAATTTCTGGGAGCAGCCGGATTCTGCAGAATTTGGATTCCGAATTTTGCACTGATGGCGAAACCCCTTTACCAGGCCACAAAGGGGGGTGAAAAGGAACCATTTGAATGGGGACCTACTGCTCAACAATCCTTCATCGCCATAAAGAAAGCCCTACTCCAAGCCCCTGCGTTAGGCCTTCCTGATGTGGAGAAACCTTTCTCACTGTATGTCCACGAGCGACAGGGGGTTGCTCTGGGTGTGCTGACCCAGATGATGGGATCCTGGCAGAGGCCTGTTGCATACCTGTCTAAACAGCTGGATGGAGTGGCTAAAGGATGGCCAGCCTGCCTGAGGGCCATTGCAGCAACAGCCTTACTGGTCCAGGAAGCTGACAAGTTGACCTTGGGGCAAGAACTGGTTGTCAAAGTCCCCCACGCAGTTCTCACCCTCATGGAGTACAAGGGCAACCACTGGTTTACAAATAGCCGCATGGTTAAGTACCAAGCCAGCTTATGTGAGAATCCACGGATACACCTGGAAACAGTGGCTACATTCAATCTCGCCACTCTTTTGCCAGCATCTGAGGGAGCACCGGATCATGACTGTATCCAAACCATGGATGAAGTGTACTCCAGTCGACCAGATCTCAAAGATGTTCCTTGGAGGGACCCAGATGTAATTTATTTCACAGATGGAAGCAGTTACGTGGAGAACTCCAAGCGATTGGCAGGCTATGCTGTGGTGACAGAGGACAAGGTGATAGAAGCAAGGGCCCTGCCCCAAGGAACTTCAGCCCAGAAAGCAGAACTTGTGGCCCTCATACGAGCTCTGGAGCTAGCAGCAGGACTGGTGACCAACATTTATACTGATTCCAAGTATGCCTTCACAACTCTACACGCTCATGGAGCTTTGTATAAGGAAAAGGGACTCGTAAATGCCGCAGGCCAACCTGTTAAGTATGGACCCGAAATACTTCAGTTGCTAGAGGCCGTTTGGGCCCCTAAAAAGGTAGCTGTCATTCACTGCCGGGGACACCAAAGGACAGATACTCCAGTGGCCCGAGGGAACCGCCATGCTGATCGGGTGGCCAAGGAAGCTGCTCGAGGACCCCCAGCAGGTACTGTGACCCCCCTGTTCCAAATTCGACTGCAAGAATGGACGCCTATGTACACCCAAACGGAAGAGAAATGGGCTCAAGAAGAAGGGGCAGTAAGGAGACCTGATGGTTGGTTACATCTCCCTGATACCAGAGTTCTGGTGCCACGCCACCTAGCTTGGCCTGTAGTGTCTCAAGCTCATGACCTGTCACACTTAGGGAAAACAGCACTAGCCCGCCTACTCAGTCGAGTAGTGGTCCTGGAAGGATTGGATAGTCTGGTTGCCACTGCCTCTGCCCGATGTACTCTCTGTGCCCAGAATAATGCTCGTCAGGGACCCTGTATTCCACCAGGAGTTCAGTCCAGAGGACTAACACCCTTTGAGTCCCTAGTCATAGACTTCACAGAAATGCCCAGGAGCGGTAGGCTCCGATACCTCTTGGTCATGGTCTGCACTTTCTCTGGCTGGGTGGAAGCATACCCTACAGTCACTGAGAAAGCTACAGAAGTACTACTACTAAGTAGCTCGAGCCCTCCTTAGGGATGTCATCCCCAGGTATGGACTGCCCCTTGCTATAGGCTCAGATAATGGTCCCACTTTTGTTGAAGCCACACTTCAGGCCCTGTCCCGTGCATTGCGCATTACCTGGAAATTGCATTGTGCCTACCGTCCCCAGAGTTCAGGGCAGGTTGAGCGGGCAAACAGAACCTTGAAAAATAGCCTAGCAAAGATTTGTCAGGAAACCCAACTGAAATGGCCACAGGCACTGCCACTAGCCCTCTTCCGCCTCCGATGCACCCCAACTAAAGGAACGGCCCTCTCTCCCTTTGAAATTATGTATGGGAAGCCCCCAGCCATTTTGCAGGGAATTAAGGGAGACATAAGGACTTTAGGGTCTGCCCAGGTGCAGGAGCAGGTAGCCCTCTTGGCCCGGATAATTTCTGAGCTTCAGTCTTATGTGAGAGAAATAAACCCTGTCCCCTTTCAGGCTCAGGTACATCCCTTCCTGCCAGGGGATAGAGTTTGGGTGAAAGACTGGAGGCTCCAGCCCTTGGGGCCCCGGTGGAAAGGACCTTTTACTGTTTTGCTTTCTACTCCTACAGCTGTGAAGGTCGCAGGGATAACTCCATGGGTCCATTGGTCTCGAATCAAGTCTGCTGACCAGACTGAGCCCAGCATGAATCAGACGGAGCCTAAACAGTGGAGAGCAGAAAGTGATCCAGCGGAGCCATTGAAGCTGCGCTTGACCCGAACCAGAGAATCTACTAGCTGAAGAGAAGGGTTAACTGCATACCGCAGGAGCTGCTGGAATTCGGCTTCTTACTGAGACTCCTTCTTGCCCTGATTCTGGCTTTCCTGGAATTCTAGAGCTTGATCCTTGTCAGTCCGCAGCAACCACAGGGCCCGGTTACCCGGGGGCAAGGTGAGTGTAGACATGAAATACAGTCACAATTGTGACAATGGGCAAATGCATTCCAACTAAAACTCAAACACAGAAAAACCACGCTGTCTCATCATCACATCCCAATACAATATGTATAAACCCACAAACACCCCAGGTTACACCCTTCCTATCTCAGACAGCCTGAAAATTCTCGGTGTTACAATCGACCGGAACCTCTCACTAGGGAACCAAGCGAAATCTACAATACAGAAAATGTTTCACTCAATGTGGAAATTCAAACGTGTGAAACCATTCTTCCCAAGGGAAATATTTCGCAACTTGATTCAATCAGTGCTACTAAGCCATGCAGACCACTGCAATGGAATCTATGCGGGCTGGAAAGCACAAATCATAAAGAAACTTCAGACCGCTCAAAACACAGCAGCCAGGCTTATATTTGGAAAAACGCGATTTGAAAGCGCCAAACCCCTCCGAGAAAAACTACACTGGCTCCCAATCAAAAGAACATATTGCTTTCAAAATCTGCACCCTTGTTCATAAAATTATTTACGGCGAAGCCCCAGGATACGACAGACCTCATAGACCTGCCAACCAGAAACACAAGATCAGCATGAACATACCTAAATCTCCACTACCCAACTTGCAAAGGACTCAAATACAAATCAACTTATGCATCCAGCTTTTCCTATTTAAGCGCACAACTATGGAACACACTGCCAAAAGTCATAAAAACAACATATGACCACCTAAATTTCCGGAAATCACTAAAAACAAACCTATTCAAAAAGGCATACCCCACCGACCCAACATAAAAGCCTGAATACCTGCAACACAATGAAACAAAGCTCAGAATGGACACAACTTAACTCTTTCTCCATAAGATCCCCTAACGAGTCTGTCACACATGACCCTTATTCTACCACAATATCACCTGTATATGTTCATACCAGAATTGGCGAACACCGATATGGTACTATGTAAGCCACATTGAGCCTGCAAATAGGTGGGGAAATGTGGGATACAAATGTAACAAAATAAATTCTATGTTTACCTATGTACTTACACTGAAATGAGTAATTATGCATCTCCCTGTACACAGTGGTCAAATGTATGGTGGTACACTGGACCCAATTAGCCAACCAGTGGACACCACGCTTGGGATAACCCTTTCGTACAAATATTACCATAGTTTGACAGTCGGTGGACCCCACCACTTGTGAGATAGAGAATGCAAACCTGTGCTCATTACCTTTAAGGGAATGTATAAGGATGAACCGTACATTTGGTATAGGAATAGAAGCCACTAACACAGATCCCGTTGGCTGCTTTCGCATTGCAGTCATTTCTCCCTCACTATCCTGTACCGAGCAATCCCTTGATGCCCCAAATCCCTGAAACAAAAATTCCCATCAAAATTCTCAATGTAACCCGTCTAAAGGAAACGTTTACTCTTGAAACTGGTTATGGTGACCCAAATTTGTGGATGGATTGGATATGGTTCATAACCCATAGTTTGAATTTATCCGATTGTTATGTTTGCTCCTCCTCTCGCCCTGAGCTGTTCCTTTCCCTTTGAATCTTATAAATGATTATAATGGAACAATGAGGGTCCCAAAAAACAACAAGGCAAACGATCTGCAAAATCCAATATGGGAAAAAAAGCCAGCAGATCAATGTCACAACAAAAAGATTTTATTGAAGATACCGTGTATGAACAAATCGCCCGACACAGGCCGTGTTTCGCCCACCTAGGGCTGCGTCAGGGGCTACAATGAACAAATATATAATAATTATCATAGATCATAATAAATAAAATATAACACACATACGAACATAATATATCAAACATATGAATTGACAAAAAACAATTAATAAAATATGGAATATTACTAGGTATACATAGAGAGTATACTAAAATAATTACATGAATAAACATATCGATACGCACTGTCCAATATAAATAATATATATATATATACATACATGTACATAAAAGAGCATATATAAGAAAATATATATATAAAAGAAGTATATATAATGCAACAATTGTATGACAGTGCATATAAACATATATATAAAAGCATAATAAAATCTGACATCACGTAACAGCAAATCAAGGGCACTGGTATAAGTTATGAACTTCAATACAAATATGTATAAAAACATTTATAAATGAGATAATAAAAGGCACATACCTAATTTGAAACCTTCGTAAAGGGGCAAATATGGTGCATAAAAGTCAAGAAAAAACCAGCTAAAACGGAAATCCCTATAATCATGAATCAAAAAGAATTAATAAAAAGCAAAAAATAAAATTAGAGCGGATCAAGACTAATAATATGACATTAGTTTAGGTATCATAGGGGGTATTGACACTACATTGTGTATTGACATGACTAGTGCAATGTGTTTATAAAAAATACTATATACAAAACGTCTTGCAATCAAAACAACATCATGGCACAGCAATGTCACATATATAAACACTAAGTGCAATGTAATAATAAAATATCTAAAATGTTACAAGTGCCGTGTTATAAAATGATGCACTTATTGTTATGTATGACAAACAATTATCAGTGCAATACTGCTTCAAGTGAATATGTATGAAAACAAGTAAATGCCAATAGTGCAATGATGCGCATACATAAAATGTGTCTCAAAACAAAAATATACTTACTGTGGTCTCTAGCATACACAAATGGACACACCATTATTGAAGCTGGAAAAACTATTGCAAGTGTCCTGTGATGTTTATATGCATCATTTCCGGGTCTTACCTCTCCTCCTGGTAGACCTATTGTTTCTGCATGCGGTTCAGTTTTAGAGCCACTTTCTATATTTGTCGATAAGTTCCTACGACCCTTTGTCAGCCGTATACCATCATATGTACGTGATTCAGCGGACATGATTAATATATTGAATACTATAACACCGAATAAAGACATGGTTTTAGTTACACTAGACATAGGGAGTCTTTATACCAATATACCACAATCAGAATCCATTGAAATTATGAGGAATACTATATTAAAGAGAGATTTCTATCATTACGTACCTACTGATTTTATTATTGAACTAGCAGTGATTGCATTAACCAAAAATTATTTTGCTTTTAATGGTAAATTTTATCAGCAAATCAAGGGCACTGCAATGGGTGCGACATTCGCACCATCTATTGCGAATTTATATGTTAGTAATTTTGAAGAGAAGTTTTTAATTGAAAATAGGTTCAAAACCAATATTTTATTGTGGAAGCGTTATATAGACGATATTTTTCTAATTTGGAATGGGACTATTTGTGACTTGCAAGACTTTTTCATCTGGTTAAACAACCTTGACCCAAATTTGAATTTTCAAATGAATTATAATGATAAAAGTATTCCTTTTTTAGATATTAAAATCAGCATCAGAGACAACAAATTTATCACTGACATCTACCGCAAACCGACAGATGTCAATAAATTTTTAAGATATAACAGCTGTCACAGTTCATCCCTGAAGAAGAATTTACCTTATAGTCAGTTCTTGCGGTTAAGAAGATTATGTTCTGATCCCCGCACCTATCATCTTAGGTCCCAAGATTTGATAAGAAGTTTTCACGAGAGAGGTTACCCATTGAAGCACACTAATAAAGGGTTTGTAAGAGCCTCTGGGATTTCAAGATCTGCATTGTTACAACCAGCTAAGAAGAAAAGTAATGACAAAATTGTATGCACGCTTCCATTCAATCATATGTCCAATCCTATTGTTAAGATTATTAGGAAACACTGGCATCTAATACAAGGCATCCCTGCTTTTGATAACAAAGAGCTACTAGTAGCATATAAACGTGAAAAAAACCTAAAAGATCTATTAGTGCCATCAGCATTACACATTGAATCCAAAACATTGAGGAATTTACCAGTTGGACATTACCCATGTGGATCATGCTCTGTTTGTAATGTGAACATGAGAACCACAGTCATCCATATTCCATCTTCCAATAAAAAGATCCATCTGAAAGGATTCTCTAATTGCAAGACTAAAAACGTTATTTATGTGGTTATCTGTCCGTGTGGTTTAGCCTATATAGGTAAAACCAAGAGACAATTTAACACTAGAATAATCGAGCATAAAAGTGCTATAAAAAGGAATGCACTTGAGAAACCACTGGTGGAACATTCAAAAACCTTAGGACATCTTTTTGAAGAACTGCGTTTTTGCATTTTATTTGTGCACAAAAAGAACTGGAGAGGTGGACCAGTAGACACCCTCCTCCTAAGAAAGGAACAACAATTCATTTTTGAGTTACAAACATTACATCCTCAGGGTCTGAACATGGAGACTGACTTATCAGTATTCCTGTGAAATAATATTGTTTTTTTTTTTTTTTCATTTTTTATTCACAATATATAAATATATATATATATATTTGGTTTTTAATTTGTTCTTATATTTTTATTGTTGTGCATTCTCTCTATATATGGCTCACTGACATGCTCTTTTTTACTTAGGGTGTTCACATACATATTTTTTACATTTTTGTTTTCAGTGGTTTTTATACAAATCAAACGGTCTCCCAGCAGAAGTGGTGTATATGTTCATATTTTTTTATTTTTTTATTTTAATTCAATTTATTTTCATTTTTTTAAATTTTATTCTTTACCGCACATAGTCCCATCATCAATATAATTTACATATCCTGTGTTACATCAGATCACATTCATTGTTGTTTTTTATTCAGTATTTTCTTCACTGCATTTATTAATCGATCATTGCATATAAATTTGATTTGATTGATAGCTATTTCCCCTTTTTTTAGTCTCTGGCATTCTTTAATTTAATTTGTTGCTTTTTTGAACTTTGACCCGGAAATGATGCATATAAACATCACAGGACACTTGCAATAGTTTTTCCAGCTTCAATAATGGTGTGTCCATTTGTGTATGCTAGAGACCACAGTAAGTATATTTTTGTTTTGAGACACATTTTATGTATGCGCATCATTGCACTATTGGCATTTACTTGTTTTCATACATATTCACTTGAAGCAGTATTGCACTTTTGTTTTTAATCTTCAGACTGTAGCAGTTTTGCTTTTTAGAGATGTTGATATCCACACTTTTTGTGGTCCCTGCTTTAATGTTGTAATCATCCCTGTTTTTACATACAATCACTTGAAGTAGTATAGCAGGAAGTTTACTGGCAACGTGGTGGTTTAATTCTCCTCTGATGCTGTATTAATATTTCATTGCGCTTCTGTCAGCCTTTAAGGGCACTGATAATTGTTTGTCATACATAACAATAAGTGCATCATTTTATAACACGGCACTTGTAACATTTTAGATATTTTATTATTACATTGCACTTAGTGTTTATATATGTGACATTGCTGTGCCATGATGTTGTTTTGATTGCAAGACGTTTTGTATATAGTATTTTTTATAAACACATTGCACTAGTCATGTCAATACACAATGTAGTGTCAATACCCCCTATGATACCTAATGTCATATTATTAGTCTTGATCCGCTCTAATTTTATTTTTTGCTTTTTATTAATTATTTTTGATTCATGATTATAGGGATTCCCGTTTTAGCTGGTTTTTTCTTGACTTTTATGCACCATATTTGCCCCTTTACGAAGGTTTCAAATTAGGTATGTGCCTTTTATTATCTCATTTATAAATGTTTTTATACATATTTGTATTGAAGTTCATAACCTATACCAGTGCCCTTGATTTGCTGTTACGTGATGTCAGATTTTATTATGCTTTTATATATATGTTTATATGCACTGTCATACAATTGTTGCATTATATATACTTCTTTTATATATATATTTTCTTATATATGCTCTTTTATGTACATGTATGTATATATATATATTATTTATATTGGACAGTGCGTATCGATATGTTTATTCATGTAATTATTTTAGTATACTCTCTATGTATAACTAGTAATATTCCATATTTTATTAATTGTTTTGTCAATTCATATGTTTGATATATTATGTTCGTATGTGTGTTATATTTTATTTATTATGATCTATGATAATTATTATATATTTGTTCATTGTAGCCCCTGACGCAGCCCTAGGTGGGCGAAACACGGCCTGTGTCGGGCGATTTGTTCATACACGGTATCTTCAATAAAATCTTTTTGTTGTGACATTGATCTGCTGGCTTTTTTTCCTATAATGGAACAATGTGCATGCTAAAATTGCTCCAAGGTATTAAGAATAATGATAAATCTTGTCTTTCCCTTAGTTTACTGTTTCCTGAATTACCCAAAGGTGCGAGGGTACCTCCGGTGTTTAAGACACCTGTTTCTGGAACAATATTCCAGACATGTATATTAAGAAAAAAAGATCAAAAATTCCTATTTTGTAGGAAATTTATCTTTATGTAATTTTAGTCTACTCCCTGGTGAGAAACTTGACTTTTCAAGCTTTTCATGTCCCCGAGCAGATATCTGGTGGTATTGAGGAACTAAAACCCTGTATCCCACTTTACCCTCTAACTGGTATGGTCAGTGTGCTTTGGTTTATCTAGTAGTCCCACTTACCACAGCATCTCGACATACTGATAAACCAGTCCCCTCTAGAAGGAAAAGGGATCTTAAAGGCTCCTTTGATGATAGGATATACATAGATTCTATAGGTGTTCCTAGGGGGGTGCCAGATTAATTTAAAGCTTGCAATCAAATTGCTGCAGGTTTTGAATCTTCATTATTCTGGTGGTCTACTATTAACAAGAATGTTGACTGGATTAACTATAGTTATTATAACTAACAGCATTTCATTAATTACACTTGAGATGCAGTTAAAGGCATTGCTGCCCAATTGGATGCTACAAGCCGGATGGCTTGGGAAAACTGCTTAGTCCTTGATATGATATTGGCAAAAGAAGGAGGCGTTTGTATCATGTTAGGAGGACAATGTTGTACCTTTATTCCTAACAATACTGCACCTGATGGGATCATAACTAAGGCTTTGCAAGGACTCACTACCTTAGCTGATGAACTTGCCGAGAATTCTGGTATAGAACCACCTGGACTGGGTGGATGGACAATATCTTTGGGAAATGGAAAACCTTTATATTATCTGGTTTAATCACATTGATAATTGTTATTGCTGTATTTGTACTTCTTGGCTGTTGTGTAAGACCTTGAATCAGAAGCTTAGTACAACGTTTAATTGAAACTGCTTTAAGTAATAAAGAACCCATAGGACACTATGTTCTGTATGGAAAAACTACATATTAACACAGATTGAAGATGTATGTTGATGATGATGATGTTTAAATCTTTTATGATTTCCTTTGCCTAGCATTGTTATCTTCCTCCGGGATCATTTAGATGGGAAGATAATATAAGTAGTATAAGGCCCGGGGAAGGTTGGAGAGGGGCAACTTACATTTCATCATAACCACATTGTCATGTTACACATAGCCCGATATCTGTAAAGGGGTTGACATGAACTGTGACTCACATCTACGGTCCCTTTAACCCTAATATACGTTTGAAAAAGAACCTATTGCTTCCCTCCAGAATGGATGGAATTACAGCAAGGGTTCAAAGCAGTGAAGTCCTTACTAAAGCCTTCAAGGGGGGGGGGGGGGGGGGGGGGGGGGGGAGATGTAGATAAGGGAAAATTAGGTTCTTACCTTGATAATTTTCTTTTCTTTAGTCACAGCAGATGAATCCATTAACTGATGGATTGTATCTGCCTACCAGCAGGTGGAGATAGAGAACACCGAAAGCACATGGTGTTCCTGGACGCCCAGCCCCCTCTGCCTTCAGTATATGAAATTTCCAAAGCAGAGTGAATAAGAAAAACAAAATAACAAACTTTCCTCACAGAGAACAAACGCCCCTGAACCGGAGCAATAACCAAACAAAGGAGGGACGTTATCAACCTCCTGCAATAAAAACAGCATGTGGTAACTCTGATAGCTTGTCTCCAAGTACTCCTGTAGAGGCACAATGTCTGTATGCAATATCTGTACAAAAACTAAAGCCAGACAGGGAGGAATCATGGATTCATCTGCTGTGACTAAAGGAAAGAAAATTATCAAGATAAGAACCTAATTTTCCCTTCCTTGTCATCAACAGCAGAAGAATCTATTAAATGATGGGATGCACCAAAACACTCCCTAAGTAGGGTGGGAACAGGCAACTCCGCGAGCAAGCACTTGTGCTCCAAAATGCACATCCAGCCTGTAATGCCGCACGAAAGAGAGCTAAGAAGCCCAGATAGCCGCACGACATCTCTTGAAGAGAAAAGACACCCGTTTCAGCCCAGGAAGAGGACATTGCCCTCTTAGAGTGCGCTTTCAAAGCTTCAGGCAGCGACCGCCCTGAAAGCAGATAAGCCGAAAAAATGAGTTCCTTAAGCCATCGGGCTATAGTGGCCTTAGACGCCGGAAATCCCCATCGGGGATCTGCCAACAGATCAGAATTCCTAAACTCATTTGACATATGCAGATACTGCCACAGAGCCCTGCGGACATCCAAAAGGCGCAATTGCCCAAAGGAGTCCGGAAACTCCTCCTTACAAAAGGAAGGAAGAAAAATGGGCTGATTCAGGTGAAAAGTTGAAACCACCTTAGGCAGAAAGGAAGGCACCGTACGAACAGTTACCCCGGATTCCAAGAACTATAGAAAAGGATCCCGACAGGAAAGAGCCTGAAACTCAGATACTCTTCTTGCTGATGTCATTGCCACTAAAAAAAACTGTCTTGAGAGTCACATCCTTCTCAGAAGCCCGTTTAAGAGGCTCAAACGGAGATCGCTGGAGCGCCTTCAACATGAGCCCCATGTTCTAAGCAGGGCAGGACGACTGCAAAGGAGGAAGGAGACGAAATGCCCCTCTGAGAAATCAGCCAATATCCGGATGAGCAACGAGGGACAAGCCGGAGACTTTCCCCCATAAGCAGGCCAACGCTGCCACTTGAAGGGAATTGTAGGCCAGGCCCTTTTGTAGCCCGTCCTGCAAAAAGTCCAGCAAAAGCGAGACTGTCGCCAGAATCGGCAAGATAGACTTAGGAGTACACCACGCCTCAAAAGTGCGCCAGATCTGAGCATAAGTTGCAGAGGTAGACCGCGTGCGAGCCTGCAAGAGCCTGGCAATAACTTTATTAGAATAGCCCTTGTCCCTCAATTGCGCCCTCTTAAGAGCCAGGCCGTAAGACCAAAGCGGCAAGGATCTTCCATAGTCACCAGACCCTGAACTAACAAGGTCGGAACCCGAGTCAAAGGAAGAGGCGCGTCCACCAGCATCCGCCGGAGATCCACGTACCATGGACACCTTGGCCAATCCGGGGCGATGAGAATCACCAATCCTCGGTACAGACGAATCCGAAGTAGAACTCGCCCTATCAAGGGCTAAGGAGGGAACACATACAGGAGGCCCGAGGGCCAAAGTTGAGCCAGAACATCCAACCCCGCCGAGCTAGGATCTCTCCTTCTGCTAAAAAAGAGAGGGACTTTGGTGTTTACGCTTGACGCCATGAGATCCAAGCCTGGAGTCCCCCATTTGGCACAAATCTAAAAAAAAACCTCGTCTGCCAGTTCCCATTCCGCCGGGTCGATTTGATGTCTGCTGAGGAGATCGGCTTATATGTTGCTCTGACCGGCTATGTGAGCTGCGGACAGCAGCTCTAGGTGGCACTCGGCCCAGTCGCAGATCTGAGACGCCTTCGCAGCCAGGGCCCTGCACTGAGTGCCGCCCTGACGATTGATGTAGGCCACTGCTGTCGTCCGACGGAACTCGGACAGGAAGACCCTTCAGTGTCCTGTGAAAGGCCAGAAGAGCCTGGAATATCACTCTCAGATATTCCACAGACCCTGAGCATAGTGTCCCCGGCAATGAGCTCCCCAGCCTGAAAGGCTGGCATCCGTTATCACCAGACATCAAAACGGAAGAGCCAGTGGCATCCCCTGCTGCAGCATGCTGTCGGAAAGCCACCAATCCATACTGTGCTGGGCCGCAGGAAGTCACCTCGGAGACCATTGCTGAAGCAGAGCAAGCTGCAGCGGTCTCATGCGAGCTCTCGCCTAGGGAACCACCTCTATGGTGGCCGTCATCGATCCCAAGAGCTGAAAAAAAGTCCCGAGGGCGAGGCATCCACAGGAGCAGGCGGGCCTGATTCTGAAGCTTGAGGTGCCTGTTGTCGGGAAGAAAAACGAACCCCGAAGCCGTGTCGAACCGGACTCCCAAATACTCAAGAGACTGAGAGGGGGGGTCAGGTGACTTTTGGGCATATTGACTACCCAGCCCAGAGTCTGAAGAACTGTAACAACTCCACACCAGACATCACTGCGGAGACCCAGGCCAAAGTATCTGCCTGCTTATCCGACACTGCTGCCTGGATGTCAAACCGCCACCTGAAACTGAACATGGCCAAAACCGAGCTTATCGTCTTTCCAGTTCTCCTCTTCCTCCACTCTCTATCTCAGTTGATAACACCCTCATCCTCCCCGTCTCATCTGCCCGTAACCTCGGAGTCATCTTCGACTCCTCCCTCTCCTTCTCTGCGCATATCCAGCAGATAGAAGCGACAGGTCTTGGCTTTCTCTTTAACATCAGCAAAATTCGCCCTTTCCTCTCTGAGCACACCACCTGAACTCTCATCCACTCTCTCATTACCTCTCGCCTCGACTACTGCAACCTACTCCTCACTGGCCTCCCACTTAACCATCTATTCCCCCTTCAATCCGTTCAGAACTGCTGCACGTCTTATATTCCGCTTGGACCGATATGTTCATATCACCCCTCTCCTCAGGTCACTTCACTGGCTCCTGATCAGATACCGCATTCACTTCAAGCTTCTCCTTGTTACCTACAAATGCACTCAGTCTGCAGCCCCTCATTACCTCTCTACCCTCATCTCCCCTTACGTTCCCACCCGAAACCTCCGCTCACAGGACAAATCCCTCCTCTCAGTACCCTTCTCCACCACCGCCAACTCCAGGCTCCACCCTTTTTGCCTCGCCTCACCCTATGCTTGGAATAAACTTCCTGAGCCCGTAAGCCAAGCCCCTTCCCTACCCATCTTCAAATCTTTGCTCAAAGCCCACCTCTTCAATGTTGCTTTCGGCACCTAACCTTTATACCCATTCAAGAAATCTAGACTGCCCCAGTTTGACTGCCCCTATTTGACTGACTGTACATTTGTCCTTTAGATTGTAAGCTCCTTGAGCAGGGACCGTCCTTCTATGTTAAACTGTACAGCTCTGCGTAACCCTAGTAGCGCTTTAGAAATGTTAAGAAGTAGTAGTAACAACTCTGGCTGTGGCAAGTCGGCTTTCGTCTGCCGAATCCGCTCTGATGAGCCAGTCGTCGAGATAAGGGTGAACTCTGATACACTCTCGCCTGAGAAAGGCAGCCACCACTACCATTACCTTGGAAAAAGTCCGAAGGGCAGTTGCCAGGCCGAAAGGCAAGGCGCAAAACTGGAAATGTTGGCTCAATACCGCAAACCGGAGAAATCGAATGATGCGGCGGCCAGAGGGGAATATGCAAATACGCCTTCTTGAGGTCCAGAGATGTGAGAAACTCTCCTGGCTGTACCGCCGCAGTGACCGCAGGATTTCCATGCGGAAGTGTCGCACTCCTAAGGCCTCGTTGATTCTGCGCAAGTCGAGGATAGGCCTGAACGACTCGCCTTTTCGAGGCACCACAAAATAGATGGAGTAGCGACCGCAGCCACGTTCGGCAGGAGGAACTGGAACCACCGCTCCGAGCTTCAGCAACACCTGCAAGGTCTCGTTTACCGCCGCCCGCTTGACAGCACTGCCGCATTGGGACTCCAAAAACGCATCTCCACCGGGGCAGCAAATTCTAGTTGGTAACCTTCTCTGATCAGGTCCAGGACCCACTGATCTGAAGTAATCTTGGTCCACTCCTCGAGAAAGAGGGAGCGATGACCCCCTACTGCGGGAACCGAGTGGACCGGCGCCCCATCATTGTGGAGAACGCCCCTGAACTCCTGAGCGTTGCCCGGACGCCGCAGTGCGTTTGTCCGAAAGAAAGGAGTTCCTCTGCTGGAAATGGGTACGTTGACCAAACCCCACAGAGCGCCCCAGGCGATACCTGCGAGCTTCGCGAAAACGTGGCCTGGAAGAGGAGGAAAAGAAGGACTTTTGGAAGAAGGTCTCGGCCTATCCTCAGGCAACCGTTGGGACTTAGAGTCCCCTAGGTCCTTAACAATCTTCTCCAAATCCTCCCCAAATAAAAGAAGGCCCCGAAAGGGTAACCTCACCAGCCTTTGTTTAGAGGCCATGTCAGCCGCCCAAAGCCGGAGCCAAAGAAGGCGGCGGGCAGCAACCGCCACCGACATCTGCCTAGCTGAAGCTCTGACCAGATCATAAAGGGCATCAGCCAAAGAAGACAGGGCAGACTCCATACGTGGGCCGACTTCAGCGAGGGAACCCGCTCCATCAGTGCCCTGCTCGTGCCAGCATTAGCATCTAGGCAGCATGTGCTGCAAAGCCCCGCTGCTGATCTGTGTTTCCCAGTGAGAGCAGTGCTTAACCCCTTCAGCAGCCATCAAATACAGAAAACAAAATGGCGCCTTTGCGCCAAAACTTACCTCGCACAGAGCGCTGTCAGCGGGAACCTCCCCGGAGGAGCTGAGCACCACTCTCACCTCAGGAGACCGAGTCAAACGAGCTTTGGTCAAGCTGCACCGAACCAGGAGCCTCTCCCTCTTATTTTTTTTTTTTTTTTTTACTGTGAGGAAAGTTAGAGGCAGGCAGCCACAGAGGAACTCCAGGAGGAGGGGGAATGGGGTAAGGCAGGGACAGGGAAAACCAAGTATGGCTTTAAAGTGGGCACCAACACCCACAACACCCCCCCCCCCCCCCCACTCTACTGGCAAAGCACAGGAGCCACCCCAGGCAGAAATTCAGGAGCTGAGAAAGCAACGTCCACACCTGCTGGGAGATAGAGATATACTGAAGGCAGAGGGGGCTGGGCATCCAGGAACACCATGTGCTTTCAGTGTTTTCTATCTCCACCTGCTGGTAGGCGGATACAACCCATCAGTTAATGGAGTCATCTGCTGTTGATGACAAAGAATAAACACAGCTATGCACCCTGGAGTACAGTCAAAGTGCAAAGGCCATAAATCGTGAGGCCCAGGAACTTATGATCTGATCTGATATCCTTAAGGCCAAACAGGCCTGGGAAAGGAGGAAGCATAAACAAACATGGTTTAGGAGGTGAGAAAAATCAGATGACTTTGAAAGAAGGTAGGATGATCCTGGGTAAGATAGCTTGTTGAGGCATTGTAAATCATTGTTAAACACAAGTGTATAAAAGTAGCTGTTTTAGTCCAGTATGTTGGAGCGATAGATACAGCCAACATATTTATGCAGTAGTTCTATTCTCCCATGAGAAAAATATTAATTGTATCAATACTTAAGTGAATAAAATTGCCTTTCTCATAGACGCAGCCTTGGTCTTATCTCTGCAAATTGCAGGTAACTGATATATGAAGATTTGTAGAGGTGGTAAAAGGACCTAAACATTTACAAGGGTTAAATTCAAAACATAGTTTAATGGGAGAGTCAGCGTGGGCTCAGCTGAGGGAAGTCCTGCCTCACCAATTTGCTTCATTTCCTTGAAGGCGTGAATAAACATGATGTAGTGTATCTAGATTTTTGTGAAAGCTTTTGATAAAGTTCCTCATGAGAGACACCTGAGAAAATTAAAGAGTCATGGGATAAGGAGGCAAGGTTCTGGTGTGGATTAGGAATTGGTTATTGGACAGAAAACCTTAAAGGGTAGGGTTAAACGGTCATTTCTCTCAGTGGAGGAGGGTGAACAGTGGAGTGCCGCAGGGATCTGTACTGGGACCAGTACTATTTAACATATTTATAAACTAGTAAAAAAGCCCCGTTTCTGATGCAAATGAAACGGGGGCTAGCAAGGTTTTCTTCTGTGTGCATGTGGGATTGTGCTGTCTGTCCCCTCTGCCCTCTCTCCCCTCCCCCCTCTAAGTCCTTCACTGTTACAGAGAGAGCGATTTGATTTCGTGCTTTGCTGTGTTTTCCTTCACTGTTTGTGTTACAGAGAGAGCGAGGGCGGGGCAGACACTCATGGGGAAACCGGATATCTCTCCCCCTTCACACTTCCGGCTGGCGGTTTCATTTAGAACGTTGGTGGTGCCTTTTATATATAGAGATGATATGGAAATCAGAATGAGTGAGGTGATCAAATATGCAGATGATAGAAATCTATTCAAAGTTGTTAAAACACGTGCAGACTGTGAAATATTACAGGAAGACTTTAGGAAATTGGAAGACCGAGCATCCAAATGGCAGATGAAATTTAATGTGGACAAATGCATGGTGATGCACATTGGAAAGAATAATCCGAATCATAGTTACCTGATGCTAGCGTCCACCTTGGAGGTCAGCACTCAAGAAAAAGATCTGGGTGTCGTTGTAGATAATAAGCTGAAATCTTCTGCTCAGTGTGTGGCGGTATCCAAAAAAGCAAACAGGATGGTAGGAATTATTAGGAAAGGGATGGTGAATAAGACCAAAACTACTATAATTAATGCCTTTGTATCGCTCCATGGTGCGTCGCACCTTGAGTATTGCATTCATTTCTGGTTGCCGTATCTCAAAAAGATATAGCGGAATTAGAAAAGGTTCAAAGAAGAGCGCCCAAAATGATAAAGGGGATGGAACTCCTCTCGCATGAGGAAAGGCTAAAGAAGTTAGGGCCCTTCAGCTTGGAAAAGAGACGGATGAGGGGAGATATGATTGAGGTCTACAAAATCCTGAGTGTAGAACGAGTAGAAGTAAATCGATTTTGTACTCATTCCAAAAGTACAAAGACTAGGGGACACTTGAGGAAGTTGCACGGAATTGCTTTCAAAACAGGAGGAAATATTTTTTCACTCAATGAATAGTTAAGCTCTGGAACTCTTTGCAGGAGGTGGTGGTAACAGCGGTTAGCGTATCTGGGTTTAAAAAAAGATTTGGACAAATTCCTGGAGGGAAAGTCCATAGTCTGCTATTGAGACAGACATGGGAAGCAACTGCTTGCCCTGGGATTCGTAGTATTGCCACAATTTGGGTTTCTGCCAGGTACTTGTGGCCTGGCTTGGCCACTGTTTGGAAAACAGTATACTGGGCTAGATGGACCACTGGTCTGACCCAGTATAGCTACTCTTATGTTATGTATCCTTGTATGAGGGCAGAGATAACTGGACAGACTGGATGGACCAACTGGTCTTCTCCTGACAAACTAGTACATAGGACAGGGCTTCCCAGACTTGTAACCTTACTTAGCTTGCTGTAAGACCAGCAGTGAAAGATCCATCCTCTTGAAATTCTTTTCTTCCAGCTCTTAGATGGGAGATCTGGATCACCAAGGTAGGGATACCACAAGGGACAGGGCCGGTCTTAGCAAGTGCGGGTCCCTGTGCAGACCAATTTGGTGGGGCCCCATCCTAGCCCCTCCCTACCCTGGCCCCACCCCCACCCCATTGATAAGATTATTCCATTTTTAGAAAATTTTTTATTTATGAAATTTCAAATAAAGACAAATGAAGCTAAACTTGTACAACTTGTACAAAAAAAACTGATTGAAATAATAAGCACAATGCTATCATGAACCCCCCCTCCCCAGAAATTCAGTTCAAGTCCACTACAAGGTAAAATTATGTATAATCATACCTGATAATTTTCTTTCCATTAATCATAGCTGATCAATCCATAGACTGGTGGGTTGTGTCCATCTACCAGCAGGTGGAGATAGAGAGCAAACTTTTGCCTCCCTATATGTGGTCATGTGCTGCCGGAAACTCCTCAGTATGTCGATATCAAAGCTCCATCCGCAGGACTCAGCACTTAGAGAATTACACCCACGAAGGGACACTCTGCCCAGCTCACCACCGCCGAAACGGGGGAGGGGAATTAACCCAGCTCATCCCCACACAAGTGGGGGAGGGGAATCCGTCCAGCTCATCCCCGCGGAGCGGGGGAGGGACACCACACCCGCCGATGCGGGGGGATCTGGCTTATCCTGCAACCGCAACCGCGGGAGGAGCTGACTGACCCTAACACCGCCGAAGCGGGAGAGGTACAAAGCTGCCCTACAGCCGCACGAAGCGGGAGGGAGTGCCGGCAGAATTTTAAGTCTCAATCCAGCCCCGTAAAACGGAGGGGAGAGGAATGCAGCAGCTCACTGTAACACAAACTCGTCTTAACTCTTGAAGAATCCAAGTGAAAAAACTTGAACACGAAGTCTTTCTGAAGTAACTGAAGACTAAACTTGAACCTGAAATGCAACCAGAATAAAAACAGTACAGATATCTGGGAGGGGCTATGGATTGATCAGCTATGATTAATGGAAAGAAAATTATCAGGTATGATTATACATAATTTTACCTTCCATATCATCAAGCTGATCAATCCATAGACTGGTGGGATGTACCGAAGCAGTACTCACCCAGGGCGGGACATTGAAATCCCTGACCTCAACACTGAAGCTCCAAACCGGGCCTCCGCCCGTGCAGCCACAGTCAAACGGTAATGCTTGGAGAATGTATGAGCCGAAGCCCAAGTTGCCGCCTTGCATATCTCTTCCAAGGAGACGGATCCGGCCTCTGCCATCGAGGCCGCCTGAGCTCTCGTGGAGTGAGCCTTCAGCTGGATAGGCGGCACCTTCCCCGCGGCCACATAAGCCGCTGCAATGGCTTCCTTGACCCATCTTGCCACTGTAGGCTTAGCAGCCTGCAGACCCTTACGAGGACCTGCAAACAGGACAAACAGATGATCCGATTTCCGGAAATCATTGGTCACTTCCAAGTATCTGATGATGACTCGTCTCACATCCAGATATTTAAGAGCAGAGTACTCCTCTGGGTAATCCTCCCTACGAAAGGAAGGGAGACAGAGCTGCTGATTCACATGGAAGCGAGAAACAATCTTGGGCAGGAAGGAAGGCACTGTGCGAATAGTCACTCCTGCCTCAGTGAACTGCAGAAAAGGCTCTCGACATGAGAGCGCCTGGAGCTCGGAAACTCTTCTGGCTGAAGTGATAGCCACCAAAAAGACTGCTTTCAACGTCAGGTCTTTCAGAGATGCCCTCGACAAGGGTTCAAAAGGCGGCTTCTGCAATGCTCTTAGTACCAGGTTGAGATTCCACGCAGGCACCACCGAGTGCAGAGGAGGGCGCAGGTGATTAACTCCCTTGAGAAAGCGCACCACATCTGGCTGCGAAGCCAGGGAAGCACCCTTCAGGCGGCTCCTGAAGCAAGCCAGAGCCGCTACCTGGACTTTAAGGGAACTGAGCGACAGGCCTTTCTCCAGACCTTCTTGCAGGAACGCCAACACTGAAGAAATTGGAGCAGTGAAGGGAGAAAGTGAGCCTGCTTCACACCACGCTGCAAAGATACGCCAAACCCTGGCGTAAGCAGTAGAAGTAGAGCGCTTCCTCGCTCTCAGCATAGTGGCGATGACCTTGTCTGAGAAGCCCTTCTTCCTCAGACGCTGCCGCTCAATAGCCAGGCCGAAGACCAAAGGGGGAGGGATCCTCCATCACCACGGGACCCTGATGTAACAGGCCCTGCTCCACTGGCAGCCGCAGAGGATCGTCGACTGAGAGCCTGATCAAGTCCGCATACCAGGGACGCCTGGGCCAATCCGGACCCACCAGGATTACCCTGCCGGGATGCTTTGCCACCCGGTCTAGCACCCTGCCCAACATGGGCCAGGGCGGGAACACATAGAGAAGCTCTTGTGTTGGCCACTGTTGGAGAAGAGCATCTACTCCCAGGGATCGAGGGTCCCGTCCTCTGCTGAAAAAGCGCGGCACTTGGCAATTGGCCGATGACGCCATCAGATCTAGGCTCGGCTGGCCCCAGCGCTTCGTGATGTCCAAGAACGCCTGAGCAGATAGCTGCCACTCTCCGGGCTCCAAGGTATGGCGACTGAGAAAGTCCGCCTTGACATTCATGACTCCGGCAATGTGGGCCGCTGAAAGCTGCTCCAGGTTCGCTTCCGCCCACTGGCAAAGATTCATAGCCTCCTTGGCTAGAGGGGCGCTCTTGGTACCTCCCTGGCGGTTGACATAGGCCACAGCCGTGGCATTGTCCGACAGGACCCGTACAGGCTTCAACACCAGTACCGGGATGAACTCCAAAAGCGCCAACCGAATGGCTCTGAGTTCCAGGAGGTTGATAGACCACTTTGCCTCTGCAGGAGACCAGAGCCCCTGCGCTGTCCTTCCCAAGCAGTGGGCTCCCCAGCCCGACAACCAGGCGTCCGACGACAATCCACTCTGGGGTCACCAGAGGCATTCCCGCAGACAACTTGTCTGTCTGCATCCACCAGCTCAGCGCCTTGCGCACTGCTGGGTCCAAGGGAAGGCGCACAGCATAATCCTCCGACATCGGAGTCCAGCGCTGCTGCAAAGAGTGTTGAAGTGGTCTCATATGAGCCCTGGCCCAGGGCACAACTTCCATCGTGGCCGTCATAGAGCCCAACAGCTGCACATAGTCCCAAGCCCGAAGGGGAGAGGCTACTAGGAACTGGTCCACCTGAGCCTGAAGTTTGACAATCCGATTGTCTGGCAGGAACACTCTGCCCACTTGGGTGTCGAATCGAACTCCCAGGTACTCCAGGGACTGGTCGGGCGCAGCTGGCTCTTCTCCCAGTTGATGATCCATCCCAGGGAGCTCAAAAGAGCAACTACCCGGTCCACAGCTTTGCCGCACTCTGCATAAGAGGGGGCTCGGATCAACCAGTCGTCCAGATAAGGATGGACTTGTACCCCTTCCTTTCGTAGGAAGGCCGCGATGACCACCATTACTTTGGAAAAGGTCCGCGGAGCAGTAGCCAACCCGAAAGGGAGGGCTCTGAACTGGAAGTGTCGTCCCAGGACTGCAAAACGCAGAAAGCGTTGATGAGGAGGCCAGATGGGAATATGCAGGTACGCTTCCTTGATGTCCAAGGATGCCAGGAACTCTCCTGCCTTCACTGCCGCTATAACAGAGCGGAGAGTCTCTATGCGAAAGTGCCGCACTTTCAAGGCCCGATTGACCCCTTTGAGGTCGAGGATAGGCCGGACAGAACCTCCTTTCTTTGGTACCACAAAGTAAATGGAGTAACGTCCCTTGCCAAGCTGACTTTCTGGCACCGGAACGACCGCGCCCAGGCGGATCAGATTGTCCAAGGTCTGCTGCACTGCCACAGCTTTGACCGGAGACTTGCAGGGAGAGAGTACAAACCCGTCTTTTAAGGGTCGGCAGAACTCTAGTTTGTAGCCGTCTCTGATGACTTCCAGCACCCACGCGTCTGAAGTTATTGTGGTCCACTCGCCCAGAAACGAGGACAGCCGTCCTCCAATCTGCACTGGGGCGTGGACCAAGACCCCGTCATTGGGTACGAGAATCTGGGGGAGGACCGGAGGGAGCACCTCCGGGACGGCGGTCTCTGCGAAAGGAATGCTGCTTGGGGGAGAAATTCCTCTTGAAGGAAGAGGGGGCAGAGGAACCCGACTTGCCCGGGCGGTACTGACGGGCTTCCTGCAACCGTCCTCTGGAGGTACTGGGACGAGTACTAGCCCGAGCCCTGACCTCTGGTAATTTCTTGCCCTTAGACGTGCCGAGATCGGTCACGATTTTGTCCAGCTCGACCCCAAAGAGCAGCTTGCCTTTAAAAGGCAACCTAGCCAGGCGGGATTTAGAGGCGTGGTCAGCAGACCAATGTTTCAGCCAAAGCCACCGCCGCGCAGAGATTGTCTGAGCCATGCCTTTCGCTGAGGCCCTCAAGACAACATACAGCAAGTCTGCCAAATAGGCTAAGCCCGATTCCAGGGCCGGCCAATCAGCCCTCAAGGAATGATCCGAGGGGGAAGCCCGCTGCACCATAGTCAGGCACGCCCTGGCCACATAGGAGCCGCAAACTGAGGCCTGCAAACTTAAAGCAGCCGCCTCAAAGGACGACCTTAAGGCCGCCTCCAATCTTCTGTCTTGGGCGTCCTTTAGGGCCGTGCCACCTTCCACCGGCAACGCCGTTTTCTTAGTCACCGCAGTGATTAAAGAATCCACGGTAGGCCACAGATAGGCCTCACGTTCACTCACAGCCAAAGGATAGAGGCGGGACATAGCCCTAGCCACTTTAAGGCTCGCTTCTGGGACATCCCATTGAGCCGAAATTAAGGTGTGCATGGCATCATGCACGTGGAAGGTTCTAGGCGGGCGCTTCGTCCCCAGCATAATGGCAGAGCCAACAGGGGCTGAGGGAGAGACGTCCTCCGGAGAGGAAATCTTCAAAGTGTCCATGGCCTGTAACAACAGGTTGGGCAAATCCTCTGGGCTAAAAAGCCGCGCTGCAGAGGGGTCATCCGCTCCATCCGAGCGGGGATCCGTCTCCTCCAAGGAATCCGCAAAGGACCGTTGGGAGACCTCAGACACGCTGCCCTCATCTACATCGGAGGAGACAAATTCCTCCAAGGCCTGGGAATCAACCCGAGGGCGTTTACCTCTGGGAACCTCAACCTCTTTACCAGACGAGGGAGCAGGGGCAGCGTTGTGCATGAGGAAGGCCTGATGCAGCAGCAAAACAAACTCGGGGGAGAAACCCCCCATACTGTGCACTTCCGCAGCCTGGGCAACAGCCCTAGACGCACCCTCAACCGGCGCTCGCAATAGCGGGGGAGAGACATGCTGCGCATCCAAAATGGCGTCCGGCGCGAAACTCCGCGAAGGAGCCGCGCGGGAAGAACGGCTCTTAACTTTAGCCGCTTCTGTGCCGTCGCCCAAATTAAGGGCGTTCATGGCATTAATGTCTCCAACCTCAAGGGCGGCCCAAGAAGCCGTCCGAGCCGCGTGGCCGGCCAAGATGGCGGAGGCGAGGAGCGGGGGATGGGCGTTTATGGCGGGAAAAACCGCCACGCCGGAGGAAGGACCGGGACATTCATCGGTCACGAAACTGTCACCCAACAAGGGCGAATCAGGCTTTAAGACCCCCGCATCCCCTCTAGAAGCGCTCAAGCGACCCGGGGAGCGACCCTTTGCGCCCTCGCCCTCCGACGCCATATGCCACGAGGAGAAGAATCGGGGAACCCCCTGCCCGCTATAAAAAGGTAAAAATTACCTGCTGTCCGCTCCGAGTTGTAACGACCTGGTGTCCCAGTGAGTAGCTGCAATAGACGCTTAAATAAACGTCGAAATAAACGCCTTTAAGGACGTTCAAATTTTTTTTTTTTTTTTTTTTTAACGGAGCCAGCGGGAGGGGGGAGAAAAGGAGGGACCTGGCACCACCAGGTTTGCACTTGCTCAAAAGAGCCCTCAACCCCAGGCACTCAACAAAACCTAAAAATTAGGCTTGGAGGCCTAGCCAGAGCTGCTGCTGTGTGTGACCACCACCTGCTGAGATAGAGAACATACTGGGGAGTTTCCGGCAGCACATGATCACATATAGGGAGGCAAAAGTTTGCTCTCTATCTCCACCTGCTGGTAGATGGACACAACCCACCAGTCTATGGATTGATCAGCTTGATGATATGGAATTAGCAGTTCCAATTCTAATAACAAAGGAGAATAAAGGAAAAATACTAAGAAAAGATCCAGTACTTTCAAATTCCCCTATTTTTTAATTTAAAAAGGCTCCTTGGAAATGGATTTTATATGTGCTCTTTTCCTCTCCTAAGCTGAACATGCTTAGAGAAATGCCCCTGTTTCTTGAGGCTACAATGCTATTTGCTTTGGAAACTCAAATTCTCCTAAATAACACATGATCTGGTCAGCGTGGCAAGATAAGTACCTTTAGATGGACAATTTTTAATCTGCCAACTTGGGATTCTTTAGGTTTTCAATAACTTTGGGCAAATTAACAGTAAAGTCTGACACTACTAGCCCTCTCCACTTGCCCCTGTCCCCACCCCTCACATACACGCACCACTTTAGCTAACCTCTTGAACTTTTCCTGTCACTGCCCTTCATAAAACACTGAATTTTGACTTAATCACTGATGGGAGAATAATAGACTACTGCAATAGTATTTACCTTTAAAATGGCACAAACGGGGTTTGAAACTTCCTTACTTATAAGAAAAGCTATCATCATACCTAGCTTGCCTTTGAATGGCAGTGGCACAAACTTGCTCCAGCTCGAGCTCACTTGACTGCCTTTATTTATTTTTAAGTCGCACTCACTCGCACACTGGCTCACCTCCGATCAGGCTCCAGGCAGCTTTCCCGCTCAGTGACTCCCGCACGCCAAACAGGAAATACCTCATCAGAAGGCGGGACACTGAGCGGGAAGTGAAACACTGGGGTGAGCCATCACTGCAACTCTCTGTCGGGAGCTGGGGCCGTCGCCCTGGCACTGCAACTGTCTGTCGGGACCGTCGGTGCAACTGTCGGGGTCCGGGGAGGCTGCTGACGGCGGGCTCAGCGGGGGTGGGTGGGCACTGTGCCGCAACGTGGCGGGAGCGGAGGCGGCCGAGCGGGATCATGATGCAGTCATCCGAGCGGGGGTCGGTCGGAGTGAGGCAGAGTTGAGGTGCACCGCGCGGGGCCGTCTTGGTCGCCTCTGCCTAAGACTGGCCCTGACAAGGGATATAGCGAATGCTACATACCTGTAGAAGGTATTCTCCGAGGACAGCAGGCTGATTGTTCTCACTGATGGGTGACGTCCACGGCAGCCCCTCCAATCGGAATCTTCACTAGCAAAGTCCTTTGCTAGCCCTCGCGCGCATGCGCGGCCGTCTTCCCGCCCGAAACCGGCTCGAGCCGGCCAGTCTCATATGTAGCAAAACAAGAGAAGGGAAGACACAACTCCAAAGGGGAGGCGGGCGGGTTTGTGAGAACAATCAGCCTGCTGTCCTCGGAGAATACCTTCTACAGGTATGTAGCATTCGCTTTCTCCGAGGACAAGCAGGCTGCTTGTTCTCACTGATGGGGTATCCCTAGCCCCCAGGCTCACTCAAAACAACAACCATGGTCAATTGGGCCTCGCAACGGCGAGGACATAACTGAGATTGACCTAAAAAATTTACCAACTAACTGAGAGTGCAGCCTGGAACAGAACAAACAGGGCCCTCGGGGGGTGGAGTTGGATCCTAAAGCCCAAACAGGTTCTGAAGAACTGACTGCCCGAACCGACTGTCGCGTCGGGTATCCTGCTGCAGGCAGTAATGAGATGTGAATGTGTGGACAGATGACCACGTCGCAGCTTTGCAAATTTCTTCAATGGAGGCTGACTTCAAGTGGGCTACCGACGCAGCCATGGCTCTAACATTATGAGCCGTGACATGACCCTCAAGAACCAGCCCCGCCTGTGCGTAAGTGAAGGAAATGCAATCTGCTAGCCAATTGGATATGGTGCGTTTCCCCACAGCCACTCCCCTCCTATTGGGATCAAAAGAAACAAACAATTGGGCGGACTGTCTGTTGGGCTGTGTCCGCTCCAGATAGAAGGCCAATGCTCTCTTGCAGTCCAATGTGTGCAGCTGACGTTCAGCAGGGCAGGAATGAGGACGGGGAAAGAATGTTGGCAAGACAATTGACTGGTTCAGATGGAACTCCGACACGACCTTTGGCAAGAACTTAGGGTGAGTGCGGAGGACTACTCTGTTATGATGAAATTTGGTGTAAGGGGCCTGGGCTACCAGGGCCTGAAGCTCACTGACTCTACGAGCTGAAGTAACTGCCACCAAGAAAATGGCCTTCCAGGTCAAGTACTTCAGATGGCAGGAGTTCAGTGGCTCGAAAGGAGGCTTCATCAGCTGGGTGAGAACGACATTGAGATCCCATGACACTGTAGGAGGCTTGACAGGGGGCTTTGACAAAAGCAAACCTCTCATGAAGCGAACAACTAAAGGCTGTCCCGAGATCGGCTTACCTTCCACATGGTAATGGTATGCACTGATTGCACTAAGGTGAACCCTTACAGAGTTGGTCTTGAGACCAGACTCAGACAAGTGCAGAAGGTATTCAAGCAGGGTCTGTGTAGGACAAGAGCGAGGATCTAGGGTCTTGCTGTCACACCAGACGGCAAACCTCCTCCATAGAAAGAAATAACTCCTCTTAGTGGAATCTTTCCTGGAAGCAAGCAAGATGCGGGAGACACCCTCTGACAGACCCAAAGAGGCAAAGTCTACGCTCTCAACATCCAGGCCGTGAGAGCCAGGGACCGGAGGCTGGGATGCAGAAGAGCCCCTTCGTCCTGCATGATGAGGGTCGGAAAACACTCCAATCTCCACGGTTCTTCGGAGGATAACTCCAGAAGAAGAGGGAACCAGATCTGACGCGGCCAAAAAGGAGCAATCAGAATCATGGTGCCTCGGTCTTGCTTGAGTTTCAACAAAGTCTTCCCCACCAGAGGAATGGGAGGATAAGCATACAGCAGGCCCTCCCCCCAATCCAGGAGGAAGGCATCCGATGCCAGTCTGCCGTGGGCCTGAAGCCTGGAACAGAACTGAGGGACTTTGTGGTTTGCTCGAGATGCGAAGAGATCCACCAAGGGGGTGCCCCACGCTTGGAAGATCTGGCGCACCACTCGGGAGTTGAGCGACCACTCGTGAGGTTGCATAATCCTGCTCAGTCTGTCGGCCAGACTGTTGTTTACGCCTGCCAGATATGTGGCTTGGAGCACCATGCCGTGACGGCGAGCCCAGAGCCACATGCTGACGGCTTCCTGACACAGGGGCGAGATCCGGTGCCCCCCTGCTTGTTGACGTAGTACATGGCAACCTGGTTGTCTGTCTGAATTTGGATAATTTGGTGGGACAGCCGATCTCTGAAAGCCTTCAGAGCGTTCCAGATCGCTCGCAACTCCAGGAGATTGATCTGCAGATCGCGTTCCTGGAGGACCAGCTTCCCTGGATGTAAAGCCCATCGACAGGAGCTCCCCACCCCAGGAGAGACGCATCCGTAGTCAGCACTTTTTGTGGCTGAAGAATTTGGAAAGGACGTCCCAGAGTCAAATTGGACCAAATCGTCCACCAATACAGGGATTCGAGAAAACTCGTGGACAGGTGGATCACGTCTTCTAGATCCCCAGCAGCCTGAAACCACTGGGAAGCTAGGGTCCATTGAGCAGATCTCATGTGAAGGCGGGCCATGGGAGTCACATGAACTGTGGAGGCCATGTGGCCCAGCAATCTCAACATCTGCCGAGCTGTGATCTGCTGGGACGCTCGCACTCGCGAGACGAGGGACAACAAGTTGTTGGCTCTCGCCTCTGGGAGATAGGCGCGAGCCGTCCGAGAATCCAGCAGAGCTCCTATGAATTCGAGTCTCTGCGCCGGGAGAAGATGGGACTTTGGGTAATTTATCACAAACCCCAGTAGCTCCAGGAGGCGAATAGTCATCTGCATGGACTGCAGGGCTCCTGCCTCGGACGTGTTCTTCACCAGCCAATCGTCGAGATATGGGAACACGTGCACCCCCAGCCTGCGAAGTGCTGCTGCTACTACAGCCAGGCACTTTGTGAACACCCTGGGCGCAGAGGCGAGCCCAAAGGGTAGCACACAGTACTGGAAGTGACGTGTGCCCAGCTGAAATCGCAGATACTGTCTGTGAGCTGGCAGTATCGGGATGTGTGTGTAGGCATCCTTCAAGTCCAGAGAGCATAGCCAATCGTTTTCCTGAATCATGGGAAGTAGGGTGCCCAGGGAAAGCATCCTGAACTTTTCTTTGACCAGATATTTGTTCAGGGCCCTTAGGTCTAGGATGGGACGCATCCCCCCTGTTTTCTTTTCCACAAGGAAGTACCTGGAATAGAATCCCAGCCCTTCTTGCCCGGATAGCACGGGCTCGACCGCATTGGCGCTGAGAAGGGCGGAGAGTTTCTCTGCAAGTACCTGCTTGTGCTGGAAGCTGTAAGACTGAGCTCCCGGTGGACAATTTGGAGGTTTCGAGGCCAAATTGAGGGTGTATCCTTGCCGGACTATTTGGAGAACCCACTGATCGGAGGTTATGAGAGGCCACCTTTGGTGAAAAGCTTTCAACCTCCCTCCGACTGGCAGGTCGCCCAGCACTGACACTTGGATGTCGGCTATGCTCTGCTGGAGCCAGTCAAAAGCTCGCCCCTTGCTTTTGCTGGGGAGCCGAGGGGCCTTGCTGAGTCGCACGCTGCTGACGAGAGCGAGCGCGCTGGGGCTTAGCCTGGGCCGCAGGCTGTCGAGAAGGAGGATTGTACCTACGCTTGCCAGAAGAGTAGGGAACAGTCTTCCTTCCCCCAAAAAATCTTCTATCTGTAGAGGTAGAGGCTGAAGGCTGCCGGCGGGAGAACTTGTCGAATGCGGTGTCCCGCTGGTGGAGCTGCTCTACCACCTGCTCGACTTTCTCTCCAAAAATGTTATCCGCACGGCAAGGCGAGTCCGCAATCCGCTGCTGGATTCTATTCTCCAGGTCGGAGGCACGCAGCCATGAGAGCCTGCGCATCACCACACCTTGAGCAGCGGCCCTGGACGCAACATCAAAGGTGTCATACACCCCTCTGGCCAGGAATTTTCTGCACGCCTTCAGCTGCCTGACCACCTCCTGAAAAGGCTTGGCTTGCTCAGGGGGGAGAGCATCAACCAAGCCCGCCAACTGCCGCACATTGTTCCGCATGTGTATGCTCGTGTAGAGCTGGTAAGACTGAATTTTGGCCACGAGCATAGAAGAATGGTAGGCTTACCTTCCAAAGGAGTCTAAGGTTCTAGAGTCCTTGCCCGGGGGCGCCGAAGCATGCTCCCTAGAACTCTTAGCCTTCTTTAGGGCCAGATCCACAACTCCAGAATCATGAGGCAACTGAGTGCGCATCAGATCTGGGTCCCCATGGATCCGGTACTGGGACTCGATCTTCTTGGGGATGTGGGGATTAGTTAAGGGTTTTGTCCAGTTCGCAAGCAATGTCTTTTTTAGGACATGGTGCAAGGGAACAGTGGACGCTTCCTTAGGTGGAGAAGGATAGTCCAGGAGCTCAAACATTTCAGCCCTGGGCTCGTCCTCCACAACCACCGGGAAGGGGATGGCCGTAGACATCTCCCGGACAAAGGAAGCGAAAGACAGACTCTCAGGAGGAGAAAGCTGTCTTTCAGGAGAGGGAGTGGGATCGGAAGGAAGACCCTCAGACTCCTCGTCAGAGAAATATCTGGGGTCTTCTTCCTCTTCCCACGAGGCCTCACCCTCGGTGTCAGACACAAGTTCACGGACCTGTGTCTGCAACCGTGCCCGACTCGACTCCGTGGAGCCACGTCCACGATGGGGGCGTCGAGAGGTAGACTCCCTCGCCCGCATCGGCGAAGCTCCCTCCGCCGACGTAGTCGGGGAGCCTTCCTGGGAGGCGACGGCAGCCGGTACCGCACGCGGCACCGACGCCGGAGACCTCACCTCGGGCGATGGGCCAGCCGGCGCCACGCTCGACGGTACCGGTGGCGCAAGCACCGCCGGTACCGGAGGGGTAGGGCGCAACAGCTCCCCCAGGATCTCTGGGAGAACGGCCCGGAGGCTCTCGTTCAGAGCGGCTGCGGAGAAAGGCATGGAAGTCGATGCAGGCGTCGACGTCAGAACCTGTTCTGGGTGTGGAGGCTGTTCCGGGCTGTCCAGAGTGGAGCGCATCGACACCTCCTGAACAGAGGGTGAGCGGTCCTCTCGGTGCCGATGCCTACTGGGTGCCGACTCCCTCGGCGACCCAGAGCTCTCGGTACCGACACGGGAAGGGGACCGGTGACGATGCTTCTTCGATTTCTTGGAATGAAGCATGTCACCGGAGCTTCCCGCTACCGACGAGGAGGACGTAGAATCCAGCCGTCGCTTCCTCGGGGCCGAGGCCGAAGGAGGTCGGTCTCGGGGGGGCTGTACCGCAGGAGCCCTCAGGGTAGGGGGAGACCCACCCGAAGGCTCACCGCCACCAGCAGGGGAATGGACAGCCCTCACCTGCACTCCCGACGATGCACCACCGTCCGACGACATCAGCAGACGAGGTCCCGGTACCACCGACGTCGATGCAGCTATCCGATGTCTCGGCGCCGATGCAGAGGGCCGATGCCTCGATGCACTGGCGGCCGAGGATGAAGCTCTGGACGCTGAAGACGTCGATGCACTCAATACCCCCGGTGCCGATGCCGACGAAGAGCCCGAGAACAAAACGTTCCACTGGGCCAATCTCGCTACCTGAGTCCGCCTTTGCAAAAGGGAACACAGACTACAGGCCTGAGGGCGGTGCTCGGCCCCCAGACACTGAAGACACGACGCGTGCCTGTCAGTGAGCGAGATAACCCGGGCGCGCTGGGTGCACTTCTTGAAGCCGCTGGAAGGCTTCGATGTCATGGGCGGAAAAATCACGCCGGCGAAATCAAAATCCGAAATGACGAAATTGAGCACCAAAACTTTGAGGGAGAAAAATCTCGACCGAGGCCTAAAAGAGGCCTACCCCGACGACGAAAGAAAACTTACCGGGGCAAAGTCTGAAAATACGGGAAGGGGCAAAACGAAACCCGAGGGGGCTTCCGGAGCACTTCCCAACAATTTTTGAAGATTTTCCGAAGAAAAAACAACACGTCGAAGACAAAGGACGCGCGAGGTCGACTTTCCGGGGCTCGACACGGCGAAAACACGACCGTACCGAGTGCGGACGAAAGAAGACTGGCCGGCTCGAGCCGGTTTCGGGCGGGAAGACGGCCGCGCATGCTCGGTGTGCGCGGGCGCGCGAGGGCTAGCAAAGGACTTTGCTAGTGAAGATTCCGATTGGAGGGGCTGCCGTGGACGTCACCCATCAGTGAGAACAAGCAGCCTGCTTGTCCTCGGAGAATTGTTTTTTGCTTTTTTTTGTTACTGCTGTTCTAAGTGGTAGCAGAGCAGGGAACTGGCCTTTGCACCATGCTGTCCTTTTGACTCAATCTGCGATCAGGGAATTAGATTAGTTTTTTTCTCCCACTAAGTACACTGTTTTTAACTACTATTCATTATTGATGGGAGAAGTATATGGCCACCCCTGAGCTGAAAAGCAGATCAATAGAGAAGAGGGCTGGCTCCTGGCTGTGCATTCACAGATATCAGCAATGGGTCTGACCTGGAACGATATAACAACCTTAGTTACCCCTACGCTACCCTCTCTCATGTTTCCCTTGGGATTATTAGGAACTCAATTTTTGCCAGCAGGCTGACACAAAGTCTAGGTTTACCCCACTGTATACACTGAAATATAATTTTGCATTTATTAGGGAAACCAAAACTACATATGACATAAAAGACTAGTAAAAAAGGCCTGTTTCTGACACAAATGAAACGGGCGCTAGCAAGGTTTTCCTCGGAGTGTGTATGTTTGAGAGAGTGTGTGTGAGAGTGATTCTTTGAAGAGAGAGAGTGAATGTGCAAGTGTATATGTGAGACAGAGTGAGACTGGGTGCGAGTGTGTGTGTGAGAATGAGAGTGTGTGCCAGGGGCATTTGGTGACATCAGCCTGTGCTAGGGAGCCTAACGGACCAACTCTGAAGAAGTCACGAACACAGGCAGCAAGACACATAGAACGTTGGAGGTGAGAATCCTACTACATAAATGAAGAGTGACCGACGTGCCGCTCATGCGCAGAACAGCGCAGCTGTTCTGCGCATGAGTGGCACGTCACAAGTCTCTCTGTAAATGCCGTTAAATCAGCATGGAGCCGTCGCTCACAAAACACAGCCCGACCCGCCTGCTTCCAGAGGCGGCGGAGGAGCCCATAGTAACGGGGGGAGCATAGACCCTACGGCCGCCCCTCCCTCTCCGTTCGTCGTCACTACTCCAGCCAACCACCGAACAGGGGTTAAATAGAGGAGGTGCGGGGCCGACTCTGAAAGGTGGCAGCTGCAGGAAAATGACGCCGGGGTGGAGAAGGCGCTCCTTCAGCTGTCTGCGTTTGCTCCTGTCAGCACTCTGATTTCAGCCTTTAGCTCTGCAGCTATGAAGGCATGCTGTTCCTTTCAGCTGTGCAAAGCCTCTAGCATCCTGCCTCTTCTGACAGAACGTCCTGTTTTCGGGCAGGACGCTACAGCGGTTTTGGGCGATTAAAAGGAGAAGCATGCCTGCAGCACTAAAGACAAAGTCGGAGGGCTGAGAGGAGCAGGTATAAGAAGAGAGAGAGCGTGGGACTTGGGGGGGGGGGGGGAGAGTGAGGGTTCAGGAGTGAACAGAGAGAGAGAGAGAGAGAGAGAGAGAGAGCAAGGGGACCACGGGGAGGGGTAGGGATTCAGGCGAGCAGGAAAAATTACTGGTAGAAGGAGGGCAGAGAGAGAGAGAGAGAGAGAGATGTTTGAGAGGGACAGATGTTGGAAATAGGGGATGAAAAAAACAAGGGAGACTGCGGTCATGGAGTGGAAGGGAGAAATGGTGATCATGGAGGGCAGGGGAGAGAGACGGGGGACCACGGGGAGGGGTAGGGATTCAGGGGAGCATGAAAAATTGCTGGTGGAAGGAGGGCAGAGAGAGAGAGAGATGTTTGGGAGGGACAGATGCTGGAAATAGGGGATGAAAAGAACAAGGGAAACTGTGGTCATGGAGTGGAAGGGAGAAATGGTGATCATGGAGGGCAGGGGAGAGCTGATGCCCATGGATGGGAAGTAAAGGGAAAAGAGGAGAAAACAGGAGGAGACTGATCGGGAAGGGGAGAAACGGTGCCCATGGAGGGGAAGGGACCTGGAGAGAACAGAGCCAGGAGGAGATGGTCATACACACTCACTCTCTCTCTCTGAACTCACTCTCACACTCTTTCAGACAGGCGCGCGCACACACTTTCTCTGTCTCTCTCACACACACTCACTTTCACTGTCTCTCTCACTCTTTCAGACAGGCGAGCACTGCGCACACACACACACACTTTCTCTCGCTATCTCTCTCTCTCACACAAACACACACAAAATATTACCTCCTGTACTTTTACAAGACAAACAGAAGCAGGGAGAAATTTATCTTCTCCTTCCTTGACTAGACAGACACACACACACACACACACACACACACACACACACTTTCTCCGTCTCAATCTCTCTCTCCCTCACACACACACTCTCTCTCTCTCTGAAAGCACTCTCACATTCTGTCTTTCAGACAGGCGCACACACACTCTCTCTCTCTGAAAGCACTCTCACACTCTGTCTTTCAGACAGGCCGGCGCGCGCACACACACACTCTCTCTCTCTCTCACACTCACACACACACACACAAAATATTACAACAATAAGGGAATTACATTTCACAAATAAAAAATGTTGCCTGTTTTAATGGGCTTAACGGCTTGCATTAACATATAAGAAGAATCGATGGTAACATCTTGAAGACTAGCAAAAAATCTTGCCCGTTTTAATGGGCTTAACGGCTTGTTATTATTATATAGGAGAGGAGGATATAGGCGATAACCTTCCCTTTGCCCCCGGACTCGCCGCTTACATTTTACCAGCTCGTTGTTATACGTCTGCAGAGCTGCTCCCTGCTGGCTCATTCTGGAGATGGGCTGTCCTTTAGTGTATTTCCCTGTAGATACCGAACAGAAGACAACTACCCAGCTCAAACCAACCGCTCCACTACAAACCACCGCTGTTTAAGGGGACGGTGTAAAAGCCAGCGTTTAAGGGGACGGTGTAAAAGCCATAAGGGGACGGTGTAAAAGCCAGATCTGCGGGATCCTCCGGATCTAAGTACTACAAGGGACGGTGTAAAAGCCAGATCTGCGGGATCCTCCGGATCTAAGTACTACCTTAAGCGGTTGTTTGTTTTGACGGGCGCAGCGATCACCGACTTTGTTTTGACGCTGCGAAACGGAAATACGAGGATCCCGCTGTATCCGGTTTTTACACCGTCCCCTGTGTTTAAGGGACGTACATAACGCTACGACGCGTTCCACGCCTCATTCCAGGTTGCAGCAGCTGCGCTTCCTTGTTTTATTTCTCACACCCAAGGAGGTTACATAATTTTCTTGCTCGTACCACAAAAAAGCCTGAATCTAGAGTGAGGCTTAAAATACAAAACCTGCCTAATTCTGAGTATTGATGGCGGATGAAAAAAGTTGTTAGCTTACGTTTTTAAGGCAGGCTTATGAATGATATTAGCCTCCTTTGGATAAAATAAATAAATAAAGATATAATATGTACGTTTGGTGTATGCGCCGTTTGTATTTTGTATGTCATTGATATGCGACAAGCCTGAAGAAAAGCGGTAAGCGGGAACGTTATGGTCTCATGTAATATCAACTCAGGAATAGAAATTACAGCAATTCCCAGAATAGAGAAGGAGAGACATGTTCACAAAGCTACATAGGCAGGGATGGAAAAATAGAGAAAGCCACAAACACATTTACTTCAGAATAGAAGAAACTGAACACCAGGTTTAGAGTATACAGTCAGGACTATTTCCCGCTCTCGGATCTGGGTTGTAAGTACCTGGCAGATTTTTTTTTCCTCCAGAAGAAAGTGGAAGATATTGCTAGTTTTGATAGGGTTAATTTTCCTGTTGAACTATCCTGTGTTTTAGAAAAGAAATGGTTGAATTTTTATGTAATTTCTAATGAGCAAGTAAAGCTTGGAATGAATAAGATGAATCCATCTCATTGTCCGTTGGATACTTGTTTTCCGATGGTCATTAAAGCCTTGAGGTATGATTTGTTAGATCCTTTAACTACTATATCATTGACGGGGATTGTTTCTGAACCTTAAAAAAAAAAAAAAGCTTCTGTGTGTCCTCTGTTGAAAGGTAGTATTCTTGACCCTAAAGTAGTTGCTAATTGTCGATCGATCTCATCTTTGAGGTTTCTGGGAAAGATTTAGAGAAACTTGTGTTGGATCAATTTTCTTGATCAGAATGAACTGAATGATGCATTTGTTTGATTTTAAGAATGAGACACTCAACCGAAACACTGTTGATGCAGTTCATGCTGGATTTGACAGTGTGGAGGAATATCGAATAATCCGAATAAAATAAATTAATGTTTTTGGATGTCTCCACCGCCTTTGATACAATTCATTGTAAGATTTTACTTTATAGGTACTCTTTGGGTATTCAATTTAAGTAACAGTGTGAGAGTGGTTTTTTTTTTGTCTGAACGTAATTTTATCATTTGTATTAGTGAAGATAGTTCTTCTTGGATGCTATTTGAACAAGGCCACAAATTACGAATGTTATTCAGAAAGAATTTTTAAGGTTGAGATTACTGGAAAGATTTTCCGCCCCTCCCCTTCTTTCCTTTTCAAGAACACACACTCTCTCTCTCTCTTCCCCGCCGCCAAGCATCCGTTCAAAGCTGGGAGGCCTTTTGTGGCTTATTTCCATCAGCTCGGGATCTCCCTCTTCCATGCAAGAGTAGGGGACCACCTTTTCTGTGTGTGTGTTTCCCTCATTGTACAGAGCCCCTTGCAGTGTACCTTAAAACGGCAATGAATGCCCTCCCCCTCCCCCCCCCTTTGCTACTGGCTGCCTGGGTCTTCTTTGACATGTCCCGTGACAGTGACTCCTTGTCGAGGGACCTCCCATCATCCTAGGACTCCATTGCTGCAGCCTTCCTTAAGCAGTAGTCTCTCTATGGCTTCATGCAGGTCATTATTGAAAATATCTAACCCTATGTTGGATAGGTGTACTGTATCTGATTGGTAGAGGCCCGGACAGTCTTCCCCTATCATCTCGTACGATCTCTGTGTAGTGCAATGACAGCATGAACCTGTGCATCCTTTTGTGTAGCTTTCTTCTTGTTTTATCCACGGCATGGTGGGACTTTGCATCTTTCCAAACTTGACACGGGGGACCAAACCAAATGCAATGATGGACATCTGCTCCTGATGTCCAGTATGTCCCTTTGCATCATTTTAATCAGGTCAATGCTGTGTGTGGATAATCGAGGCCCACAGGGACTGATGGCACTGTAGCTGATCTCACACCTCTGGCAACAGCTGGGCCCACCTCATACCGTGCCGCCCTAGCCAATCCACTGTGACAACTGAGGACAGCAGACCGAGCCCCCTCTTTCCTTTTTTTTTTTCATCAGTTACAGGCTGTTCTCGCAGCCCAGTGCACAAAGGAGTAGCCAGTTATCCAGACTGTGTGTAGACCTGCATGAAACAAAAAATAAACAAGTGGCGAGCCCTCCGTTTGTCATAACCAAGGGGGATAAATGTACGCACGGCTCATGCTAACATTGACCTTTACTGGTCATGTTATTATCTACTAGCGAGTCTATTGCTGGTTTGCTTGCTGTACAGGTCTAATGTCTAATGTACGACTTATACCTGTTGGAGACCCACCTCCCAACTGCCATTACCTGTTTCTTGGATAGTCCTATCTGGCTTTCTGTTGTGGCAGTGCCTATGCGAAAGGAATGCGTGGTGAAAGCTCTAGTGTCCAGGCCCAAGGCTGTTATACCAAAGTTGAGTATTTTTGCAAATTGATAGCATGTTACCGAATGGTTATTAGCATGGACTAATAACTGTGGAGCTGTGTTAGGGCGAAATGACATGTAATTAATAAAATTTTGCACTGGGCATGTATCGCTAAAGGGAATTGGACTTGATATACCACCTTTCTGTGGTTTTTGCAACTACATTGAAAGCGGTTTACATAGTATATACAGGTACTTATTTGTACCCGGGGCAATGGAGGGTTAAGTGACTTGCCCAGAGTCACAAGGAGCTGTAGTGGGAATCAAACCAAGTTCCCCAGGATCAAAGCCCACTGCACTAACCACTAGGCTACTCCTCCACTCTAAAGGTAGTCTGCCTAGTGTTATCACTGCTCCTTTGGCCATCTGATCTGTCTTGGATCTCCACAACCTAATAGTAATACTACTTGCTTGTAGGTGGCAGTTGATGCTAAGAGGCTCATCGGCTTGCTCCATCTGGAGTTAGATGGCACGATCTCACTGATGCAAAATGCTCCAAAAAACAGTAATGTAAATGTGCAATGAAACAAGGTGGTTTCGAAGGGATTGGAGCAGACTGTGGCTAGGTTCTGGACAAGGGCTAAGAGTATATCGTGAGTAATGGGCTGTCTCTGGTCAAGATGATTCACCGACATTTTTGCCCACCCTTTTAAAATTTGCCTTATGGCAAAGTGAATTGTGGCTAATCATTTTGAGCAAGAAGGCTAGTTCCGCTAAGTATGATCGCACCTTTATGAGGCTGGCACCCTGCATCTTCCTGTATCAGGAAGTGTAACAAAGTGTCCTCCCGAAGCTAGGATGCTTGCTGAATCTGGTTACTCACACAGAAGTTGAAGAACTTTGTATATGCTGACTAGTATTTCTTAGTGGTGGTCTCTGTGACCGAATTTCATATTAGCTTTTATTCCTTTGGGGACCAAGCCACCAAACTGATTTGGTATTGGGTTTGCAGCACAGTCGGCCGTGGGGGCTAGGCGCCGGAATTCTGCAAACTTAAAATGAGACAGAGCGTCTATGATAGTGTTATTCTCCCCGGGCACATGCAATGCTCTGCAAGTAATGTTGAAATGCATGCATAGCAGTACAATTTCCCTCAATACCTTGATTAGCAGAAGGGTACTGGCTGACTGCCCATTTATTATTTCCACTACCGCCATATCCGCTCTGAAGATAATGTGCCTGTTGGCTAAGTACAGCAATGATACTGTCAGTGCGACCATAATTGGGAATAATTCTAGGAACTTTATATCCCTAGTAATCCCTTCACTGTTCCACGCGGCGAGCCATCTTTCAGAGCACCAGGAGCCAGAAAAATAAATACCAAAACCGAGTCCTGCAGATGCATCTGTAAGCAGCTGCATGTCCATGTTGCTCACTGGATCACTCTGCCAGAAGGTCTGGCCATTGAAAGACTGTAAGAAACATTCCCATATCTGGAGATCATCCCTGATGTCATGTGTAATGCTTATGAAATGGTGTCTTTTCTTGACTCCTGTTGTAACTAATGCCATGTGCTGTGAGAATATTCTACCCGTGGGTATTATCCCGGTTCCAAAGTTCAAAAGGCCTAGTAAAGATTGGAATTGCCTGAGGTTTGCCTTCTTGGCTGTCCTGAACTAGATTATTTCCTGTTTGAGTCTCTCCAATTTATCCTGAGGCAAGCGTGATATCTGCTTGGCTGCATCAATTTCCTTTTTTTTTTATATATATTTTTATTCACGCAACAACAAGTTGTGAATACAAAATACAGCAACTCTGCTCAGTATACAATTCAAAATCGTCAGTCCAAACTTACGTTCAACATTTATGTCTATTCTAAAATCTTTTACACAACCTGTAGTGCATTTTATTGCTTTATCCCCCCAAGCATCCTACCTTACATTCTATCAAATATTCCATTCTACTTCTCACCTTCCACACCCTCCCTCCCCCCTCCCCCATTCATCCCTGCATGCTCCTTCTCCCAGTATCCCCTCCATCTTCAGGTGAGTAATTGTAGACATTCTTCCCACAACGTGGCATACTTGCGAGTCTCTGGTTTATTAGCCTTGGAGTAAATTTGCTTCTCATGTGTGCCTACTTCCCTCATTTTTATTTTCCATACCACTCCTAGTGCACCCTCCTCGACACCCCAAAACTGCAATATTGTTTTTTTAACCAGCAGGAGGGAGACATATACCAGCCTCCTGTGTGGCTGAGTCAATCCCTGCCCAACTAAGAGTGACTGTTCTCCAAGCAGTAAAGTGGCATAGTCCCAGTCTAATGTTTTCTGCACCACCTTATTAAGCAGCTGTATAGCTTCATTCCACAGTACCAGAGCCGGGCATTCCAGGAAAGAGTGCAGCAGCGTCCCCTCCGTCCCCTGGCATTTAATACATCGCTCATCAGTCCATAGTCCTATCCTTGCCCCTTTTGCCCTGGATATGTATGCCCTATGTAATATCTTGTATTGCGTCTCCTGCAAGTCAGCTGCCTTGACCATGCCGTATAGGGTCGTGAACAATTTCTGAAATGTTTGCTCAGTATAAGTAGTGCCCAATTCTTCGTTCCATTTGGCTATCAATATCCCCATTTCCTCTTCCCGTCTATGTTCATTTAACACCTTATACCATGTCGACAAACTATTTAACTGATATGGAATTTTGAGTAGGATTTTGTCTAATTGACCCCACGTCCACGCCTCCCCGTGTTTTGTTCTTATGGTAGTCCAGTAATGTCTGACCTGAAGGTATTGTAACAAGTTTTTATTCGTCAGTTCCCATTTTTCCTTCACCCGGTCAAATGTGTCAAAAGTGTCTGTGTCGTTTTCCAGTAATTGGCCCAAGATCCTGCACCCATTGTCCCTCCAGGTGCCAAATGCTGTTCTACCCATTCCAGGTGGGAATGCTGCATTACCCACCAGGTTCATGAAAGGTGAGACCTCTGGTGTTCTCTGTTGGCGCTTCCTCCACCACCCCCAAGCTCTCCGCATGGGCTCCAACAGTTCTCTCCTATCAGTAATATTTATGTCACCACTAGGGCCCCCGTGGATTAAGTTAATAAAGGACCAAGGTCTGCTCCAGATCTCCATCCCCCGCTCTGGTAAATATCTCTGCTGGCCTATGATTCCTTCATATATAAAGCGCATTAGCGCTGCAACATTATACATGCGAAGGTCTGGTAGACCCAATCCACCCCTCTCTCTCCTAAGGGAGAGTTTAACCTGACTTATCCTTGCCCCTTTTCCTCTCCAGACAAAGTTCCTGATAATTGATCGAAACAATCGCTCCTCTTTCCTTAACACCCATATAGGTGCTGCCTGTAGAGGGTAAAGAATTTTTGGGAGGAGGATTATTTTGACCAGAGTTACCCTGCCCATCAAGGAGAGTGGTAGGTCTTTCCATTTACCACACAGTTGCCTTATGTTCTCTATCTGGTTAATTACATTTTTTCTATAAAAGGTTTTTGCATTAGTACTAAGGAAGACCCCCAAGTATCTCATTGCCCCTTTAACTGGTGTTATGGGTAATCCCTCCATCCCAGGATCTCCTTCTATTCCCGACAACGGGAGTAGCTCTGACTTAGCACAGTTCACTCTCAGGCCCGATATATCTCCAAACTCTCTAATTAACCCCAGTGCCCGGGGCAGATCTCTGGGTCCATTTGCTAAGTATAGAAGAATATCATCAGCAAATAAGTTAAGCCTGAGCTCCTTGTTTCGTACTTGGATCCCCCGTATCTGCGTTGTACTACGATTCTTATGGCCAGTGGTTCAATTGCTAATAGAAAAAGGATTGGAGACAGGGGGCATCCCTGTCTGGTGCCTCTGCCCAGAGAAAACCGCTCAGTAAGCTTCCCATTTACCATTAACCGGGCCATGGGGTTTCTATAGAGAGCCTCAATCCAAGTCACCACTGGACCCGATATCCCAAAGTGTCCCAGGGTCTCGAATAGGTATCGCCAAGATATGCTATCAAAGGCCTTCTCCATATCAAGCCCAGTTATAACTTCTAGGCCCCCTTCTCCTCGGAATTTGTGGATGGCCATCAAGGCTCGCATTATATTCATGGAACCATGACGACCCGGCACAAAGCCCACTTGGTCTTCATGAATGAGTTCGGGTAGCACTTGGTTCAAACGCCTAGCCAAGGTAGCCGCTAAGATCTTTATATCTTGGTTTAATAAAGATATTGGTCGGTATGAGCCCACCTGTTCCACATCTTTACCGGGTTTTGGCAGCAACACCACATGTGCCTCATTATGTTGTATATTCAGGCCCTCTCCCACAATACCATTAAACCATGCTTTTAGTGGCAATGCCACCAGGTCACTCAATATTCTATAGTATTCAGGGCCAAACCCATCTGGTCCCGGTGCCTTTGTAAGTTTCAACCCTTTTATGCTGGACCGTATTTCTTTCTCTGTTACGGGCCCATTTAAAAGGTCCAATTGCTCTACTGTCAGTGTTGGTAACTGCAACCCTTGAAAAAAGGCTGCCGATTGAACAGGGTCATATTCCCGCTCCTTATATAGAGAGCTATAATATTGGGTAAATTGTTGCATAATTTGGGCCTCGGTAGTGAATACCTCTCCCCGGTCGTTCTTTATAGATAAGATTAATTGCTTTTTCCGTGGAGGCCTCACAAGATTTGCTAACAGCCTTCCTGCTTTACTACCCCATTTGAATAATTTAAACCGCTGATAGTATATGTCCCTCTCTGCTCTCGCATGCAATATGTCATCAATTTGTTTTTTGAGTTGGGTCAATTGTATCTTGTGTGTGTCACTTATAGTCTGCATATGTGCCCTCCTTACATGATGGTATTCCTGCGAGAGCCGCAGTAAATCTGCCTCTCTTTGCTTCTTCTTACCCGCCATATATGCAATGATGTATCCCCTCATAACTGCTTTAGATGCTTCCCAGTACGTGCTAGCACTAACTTCTGATGTGTTGTTATGTGTCTGATATTCTAACCATTGAAGATGCAGAAATTCTCTAAACTCTTTATCCTGGTAAAGGTAGGGGGGAAGCCGCCACACCCTCTCGCCCGGCTCCGCCGCAAAGGAAACCGCCACCGAAACCGCCGAGTGATCACTAAGTGCACTATCCACTATTTCTGCTTTTACAATCTTTGGGACCAAAGAGGGCGCCACCAGTAAATAATCTAGTCTCGAGTATATCTTATGTGGGTGTGAGTAAAATGTATATTCCCCATCCTGAGGGTGCAGAAGTCGCCAAATGTCTACCAGCCCCAACTGAGACATCACAAAAGGTATTCCCTTATCTTCCCAGCTCCGCACCCTCATTTTCCTGGGTTTGCAGTCATTAGTGGGGTCTGCTACTATGTTAAAGTCCCCTCCCAATATAATCTGATAATTGGAGTAAGGAATCACTCTAGCCACAAGATCAGAGAAGAATCTATGGGAGTATACATTGGGTCCATATATGTTACAGAAAAGAATTTGCTGTCCCCATAGTTCCCCCATAACTAACACATATCTACCCTCTTTATCTTGGATCACTTTATGACAGTGAAATGGGATTTGTTTATGAATTAAAATTGCTACTCCTCTCTGTCTGGAGTTATATGCTGAATATCCAACCTCTCCAACCCATCCCCGTTTCAGCTTTTGATGTTCTGAAGCCGTGAGATGGGTTTCTTGTAGGTATGCAATGTCAGCTTTTTCTTTCTTCAACCATGAGAGAATCTTGGTTCTTTTAATAGGTGAATGTAAACCATCCACATTAAGCGTAATAATTTTCAAGCTTCCCATACTAACAACAGGTGTGCATAATAACCCAGTTCATTGTGTGTTATACCCTGCCCGTCTCCCAGCCCGACACGCAAGGTTTTGATTGTACCATCATTCCAAATATATTTCCTATATATCTTCTGCTTCTTCCCTTTATTCACCTGAATCCCTTCATATCCCTGGGCTCCCTTTTTCCATGTATCCCCCTTCACCGAAGCCCTTCTTCCAATTCTTATCCTTTCCTTCTCTTCCCCTCCTCCTTCCATTTCATCTTCATTCACACTCTCGCACACCCCCCTCCCCTTCCCCCCCCCTTCGTCCCTCCCTCCCTTTTGCCATATTCTTCCCCCACATCCTTCACCTACTCAATCCAACCCGAGGACATCTGAAGTCCCCCTCCCCCACCCTTCCAATAACTATGTTACACAGATAGTTACCCATTGCTTATTACAGGTATATTCACGACAGTCCATAGCGTCCTAAAGGCACTATAACTGCCCAGCTCCATTTTTAAGTCTATGTCCGACCAGCTTGACTAAGAAAGGCTGTTCATTTTATGAGTTATCTATGATGTTTTCACCTCTCCCTGTGACATGTTGCACGTGCTCATCGCGGGTTTCCTTCCCACCGCCATGTCTTCCAATCTTGCTGAAGATGGGAGAGATGCTCAAACCCAGCTCTTTCCTTTCTTTTCAGTGTCATTGGAGTGCATTAAGTTCATATCCTCTAACGTAAAAACAACACCAAACAAGTAGCGCTTCTACTCTTTCAGCTCCACCTGGTCGTTTTACTCTGGATCCTTAGGCCTCGACATGTCCAGCAGATGAAGTTTGTTCATATATTCTTTTGCTGTAACTGCATCATTGAGAATAATAGTCTTTCCATCGGTCCAAATTTTCAATTTAGCTGGGTATATCAGGGCAAATCGTACCCCCCTCTTGTAGAGTGCAGTGCAGGTAGGTGTCATGGCTTTCCGCAGCAGTGCCACTCGCGTCGAATAATCATTAAATAACAATAAGCGGCGGCCTTCATATTGTAATCCCTCCTTGCCTCTCGAAGCCTTCAGTATCTTTTCCTTTGCCTGCCAGTTCACAAAGTGCGCAATCGCTGTGCGGGGTCTGGTATTATTGTCTCCCCGGTTCCCAATCCGGTGGGCTCTGTCGCATGCGTAATGGCTCTGATTCTCTTCCAGGCCCAGGTGGTCAGGTATCCATTTGGAGAAAAAATCGTATAAGTCTTTGTCTAGCACTGTTTCAGGCAGTCCAGTTACCCGCAAGTTGTTCCGTCGGGAGCGATTTTCCTGCTCCTCAACTCTCTCTTTCATCTCTGCCAGCTCTTTTTGGAGTGCCTCCAGCTGCGTGGCGGCAGTTTGGGCCTCTTCCTCCCTTGCAGCTATCCTGTTCTCCACAGCGGTAAGCCGAGCCGCATGGGAGTCAAATTTTTCATTGATTTCGTCCACCGCCGACTGTAACTTATTTAGCTTGTCCTCCAGAGCAGCTGACACCGAGCGAGAGATTTCCTGCGCCCAGTCCGCACTCACCGCGGCAGGCATACTCTGTACCGCTCGGTGTTCCGCCATCTTGCCTGGCTCTTGTTTCTCGGAGGTCATCGTTTTTTTGTGTGATTTCGGGGGCATTCCGCCCTTGGCGTTACTTCAGCTTTCACCCGCGACTTCTCGCTACTTGGATCGGTTTATGTGCTGTTCGTCATTGAGTATTGACCCGCTGTATAGCAATTTTAGGGTGGGTAGGCGCGGAGCCTCGTCTTCCCGTGTCTTCTCAAGTAGCAGGCATCACGTGACCTCCGGCTGCATCAATTTCAGTACCTAGAAATGTCAGTGTACTAACTGGTCCCATCATTTTTTCCTGAGCATGGGCACCCCAAAACACTGTGGGATAATCTGGAATATCTCGAGTGAAGTATCATATTCATGTTTGGATTTCCCAATTGATTAAGAAATCATCTAGTGCACTATGCAAGGGAACCCTAAGACCTCCACTACCCAGTGTATGAACGAATTGAATTATTCGAAGTATCGACAGGATTTAGAACATCCCGTGGGCAAACACTTGTAGAAGTATTCATGGCCTACCATGAGGCCCAATAGGCCGAACGATTTGGGGTGAACCGGTAAGAGTCTGAATGCAGACTGTCTGCTTTAGCCAGCTGTGCTTGTGTGCCTCTAAGTTTGATCACTTGAATGGTTTGATCTAGTGATGCGTACTTAACTGTGGTGAGGTCAGGGTCTATAAAGTCATTTACCGATGTTCCTAATGGATACAACAGGTTATGTATGAGCCTGAATTTTCCTGGTTCCTTTTTGGGAATGATGGCCGGGGGGGGGGGGGGGGGTATTAGCAAATCTGGTAATGGTTTGTTTATTGAATGGGCCTGCAGCTGACTAGTGTAACTTTTTCTAATATCTTTTGTGTGGCAATGGCGAGATGAGTGCATACTGAGACACAATTTTGGGGTAACTCCGTTTTTTTTTTCTTGCTGGTCCCTCGTATGGGATAGGAAAACCTTGTTCCGAGAATAGTGCCTCTTCGATCTTAGGATATATGTGTAGCCATGGTAACATCGCGCTCAGGACAATAGGAGATGGAGCTATTGAGACGATGATTCACCAGTTGTCAGTGTACTGCTTGTATGCTCAATGGGAGTAAGTGTTGTTGGTTTCCTGTTTTGCTTATGGGTTTGTCTGTCTTGCTGTGATGCTGGATGCTGGATGCTGGTTACCGCAGGAGGAACACACGTGTGGAAACGTGAATCACCTGCACACTTTCCTGCTAGAGGGGTGGTTTTGCCTCACATTGTAATTGTTCGCTGATGGAAACCTGGTGGCACTGAAAGGTCTACCTGGCGTCATCTCGTCTATGCAGAGACCCATTACTCAATGGTTCCACGAGATGGAGGAGTCCTCCACCATACTGTTACAAAACTTAATGTCGTAATTTAACCAAGCCCAGTTGCTATATAGGGGCTCATATCGGAATGGAGGAGTAGCCTAGTGGTTAGTGCAGTGGACTTTGATCCTGGGGAACTGAGTTTGATTCCCACTGTAGCTCCTTGTGACTCTGGGCAAGTCACTTAACCCTCCATTGCTCCTGGTTCAAAATAAGTACCTGAATATATGTAAACCACTTTGAATGTAGTTGCAAAAACCTCAGAAAGGCGGTATATCAAGTCCCATTTCCCTTTCCCTTTTTCTACCACTACACTCATCTCTCTATATAAAACGCACCTCCAAAGTTCTAATGAAGCCTCACTTTCCCAACGTTCTAAAGTGAGGCGGCAGAGACCGCTTTTTGTCCATGAGTGTCTGCCCCGCCCACGTTTCAAATGTGATGACTTCGAGGGCGGAGCAATGACACTCTACCAATGAAAAAAACTAGCGACCCAGGCAGGGGGAGGAGTAGTAAAACACACGGAGCTTGTTTCCCTACTCCTCCCCCTGCCTACGATTCAGCTGTCACTGCCCGCCCCACGGACCTCAAAACTAGCCCCTCCACCCAAAGCACATAGCTCCCCAGCCCCAAGATTTCCCACACGCTGCCCAATATGGAGTCAGCCTTGGCATTTACAGACGGAACGCATGTTGTTCTCCGGGAAAGGACTCGCGTTCGACCACAAGAAACGGAGCCTGCGCACACTCAGAACAGTCACAATCAACCTCAAAAGGACCAAGACCATGTGCTGCGGCACCGCAAAGAGCCCAAGAAAGGTTCAAATGGGAATGCACAGCTTGATGCCCAGCAACGGCGCAAGCCTCCACACCCACAGCTGATTCAAAATTCGCTGTCCACACACGGAGGAAGGTTCGATGGCCCCAGCAACCGAACAAGACCCGAATTACAGCAACGGAGCACGCCCATCTGCCGGCCCCAATCAAAGAATTCAGTATAGAAGCAGCAAAAGACAGCTCTCCCAAGCCTGCCAAAAATAACGACACTGTCTCCAAAATACATCCAGGACCAGCTCAAGCACGAACATGACTGTGTGAGAGAAAGAAGAGGGGGAAAGGGGGGGTCCTGAGACATGACAGAAGGGGGAGAGTGGGACCAGAAGGGGGGGGAGGGATCCTGCAACCACACAAAGGGAGGGGGGGAGGTATCTCTGGCACACACACAGTGTCTCTCTCAATCTCATACACTGACCACCACACACTCTATGTCTCACACTGTGTCACATTCACACACTTGCACACAATCTCATTCTCACACACACACTCTCTCACAGACACGCTCGCAACCACACTCTCTCACACACACATTCACTCTCTCTCTCACACAATCACTCTCACACACACTCTCTCAAACATACACACACCCAGGAAACCCTTGCTAGCGCCCGTTTCATTTGTGTCAGAAACGGGCCTTTTTTACTAGTGAAAATATAAAATGCAGAAACCCAATTGGTATCTGAGCCTTCCTGACCACCCTCATCTTGGTCCTTATGAGTAAAGTGAATATGTCCAAGAACTCTGTATTCTAAATCTTCTGCTTAATCTTTAGTGGAACCCCTTTTGCTAATGTGTTAACACCATATAGGCCCTCTCTATTGTCCTTTAGACTTGTACTATGTTCTGCCGCCTTGTCTAACATATTTAAGGTAAGTGTAGCTACGTGTAATACATTGTTATGCACATCAGCATTATTTACAGTGGGTACCAACGTGTAATGCATCACTTGTGCAGGTGATATTGCACCAGCCGTATTCAGGGGCATAGACAATCCACCATAGGGAGCAATAGCAGTTGTTACACCAGCTGTGGTATTCCTGGGTGCATTGGGGTCACTGGTATGGAGTATGGATAATGAGGGTGTATTATCTGTTAATGCAGGAGTAGTCCACACACCATGCAGCTGGCCAGCCCTGCTAGCTGTATTTTTTTTGCTGAAATGAGTCAATGGTTGCCCTAATGATCTCTGCATTAGAGTTGACAGGAGCCACGGGTACAAGGTTGTGTGTCATGCTTTCTCTAGACTCACCATTAGTCTGCATCTAGGTTGTGATCTCTTGTGTAGGTGTGTCTCGCGATGCATTGGGGAGCGGCAGCTGTGATGATGTTGGTGGCAAAGGTTGTGTTGTACCGATAAGCGAGTGTTGCATTTCACCCTGTGGTGCTGATGTCTCAGGTGTCCACAAGCATTTCTGCACTTCCTCAATGCTGTATGTTCGTACATGATGTCTCAGAATGGCGCGAGAGCCCCTTCCTTGCATTCTCCTTCCCTTTATCCCCACCACTCCTTCTACCTAATTGGTCCTTTCCTTCCTGCCCCTGCCTGTCTGGCGCTGCCCCCTCTATTGTGCAGGCCTGCACTCATTTCTTGGCCTGCTTCTTTCTGTATTGAATTATTGCAACTCTGTATTTAGGTTTCTCAAAAACAATGCAAATTGTCCAAAACTTTGCTGCTAGACATTTGACAGGTTTGTCAAAATTTGATCTTATTTCACCAGTTTTGAGGGAATTACACTAGCTTTCAGTTTTCTGGCAGATCAGATTTATAGTATTGACTTTGATTTTTAAAGCTTTGAGCAATGATGCTCCTTTGGCTCTTGCTTCATCTTTGAGATGGTATCGTCTGTCTCCTAATCTACTATGGATAAACCTCTATTAGATATTCCTTCAGTTAAACTTGTTAGACTTGGGACCAGTCGTTCTGCAGTACTTGAAATTGCTGGTGCTGGTGCTGGTGTTTGGAATACCTTACCGGTGGATTTACATTTGTCTACTTTGATTTTACAATTTAGGAAACAGTTCAAAAATATATTTTTTAATTCAAGTGTTTTCTAATTGAGTCGTAGGTGCTGATTTATTGTAAATGCATGAATCACCATGATGAAGATGAGTTGGACTGTTTTTTTTATGAGTTGTAATTGATGTTTTTGTTGTATGTTTTTTGATTAAGTATGTTTTTATTATGTACACCGCCTTGGACAATTGGATAGTGTGGTTTAGAAATGTTTTAAATAAATAAATCCCAAAGAGTAGATCAGTTTCCCATAGTTCATTTTTAGACATGAACAATGGCTCTACCTAGTTTATCTAGCTAATATTTTTTATGGACTTTTCTGTATGTTGGTCCTCTTAATCATATCCTCTTGATACAGATTCCACAGCTTAGTTATGAGCTGTGTGAAAAACAAAACTTTACAGTTTGTTTTCAGTCTGCTGGTCATTAGTTTCTTGGAGTGTCCTCATGTTTTTGTGATGTTTGACAGGTCAAGCAACCATTCCCTATTTAACTGCTCCACCCACGGCCTTGTTCTGACTTTGGCGAAGGCTGATTCTGGGCAACACAGGTGGCAGGACGTCTCATTGCTGATAGAATGGCAACTTCAACAGAACTCGCTGAACTGTCTGCAGCTTGGAATACCCTGAGCCTTGGACTTGTTCCTGCAGTGGCTCTAGGACTGGTAAGTACCATCACAATATAATAAATGATGGCAGAGAAAAATACTAAAGTGGCCCATCTGGTCTGCCCAGTACTGTGGTTTAGGCAGGGCTCAATAAACCCCAGGTGCTAGGTCACCATTGTGACTAAAAATTCAGATGCTGTGCCTGAGTTTCAGCAAGTACATGGGTAGCAGTATTGTAGCTTTGTGGCTGTAGAAACAGCCTCTTCTCTTATTGATAAGCGTAGGCTATGTTCATATTCAGCGCCAGTCAAAATGGGAGCCTACCTGCAACTTCTCGCAACCCACATGGTATCAGCTTCCTTTTGGGAGCTTGTTTGCAACAGCTTGAGATAGTTGCAGTGGCAGTATGGACCGGAGAAAGCTGGGGAGAGAGAGGTAGCGACCGCCCTACTGGGGAAGACTGGGAGTAGTGAGGGAAAGCAGAAGGGGCGAAATGACTTTTGGAGCATCCAGACAGTGCCGAGGGACCAGAGCAGCAAGGGGCCCAGTGCCTCCCCCTACGTGACAGCATTTCTCCTTTTCTCTTCCACTCTTCTCCCCCCTCCCCAGTCTACCTTAAATTGCCTCTTCTAGGAGGTCCCTAGCAGTGGTAATAATTCACAGACGCTGCCAGTGGCCTACTCGGAGCTTCTCTTCTGCTGTGACCCGCCCCTGCATAAACAGGAAGTTGTGTGGGGGAAATCTATTGCTTGGGTGGGGGAATGGAAATGAGGCATTGAAAATGGGTGCAGCTCTGAGAGGAAGTGAGGGGTTGAAAGAGGCTACCATTGGGGGTAGTGGGAATGAGGGGTTGAGAGAGGTTAATGGTCATGTTGGGATGAGGGGTTTAGAGAGGCTACCGGTGGGGGTGGGGAGATTGAGAGAGATTACTGCTGGAAGGGACGTGATGGCAAAGTTGCTGCTGTTGTGGATGGGTAATAGAGAGAGGCTACAAATGTTCTCCGAGGACAAGCAGGCTGCTTGTTCTCACTGATGGGTGACGTCCACGGCAGCCCCTCCAATCGGAATCTTCACTAGCAAAGGCCTTTGCTAGTCCTCGCGCGCCGATGCGCACCGCGCATGCGCGGCCGTCTTCCCGCCCGAAACCGGCTTGTGCCGGCCAGTCTTCTTTTCTCCGCGCTCGGTACGGTTGTGTTTTACCGTTCGTGCCCCGAAAAGTCGGCCTCGCGCGTCGTTTTCGACTAACTTTCTGTGAGAAATTCCAGAAATTATTTGGATTAACCACTTTTGGTTTTTCCTTCCTCTACTTCGAGTTTTTTTCGCCCCGTTAAGTTTTCTTTCGTCGTCGGGGTAGACCTTACTTAGGCCCCGGTCGAAATTTCCCTTTTTTCTGTGCCAAATTTCGCCATTTCGTCTTTCGATTTCGCCGGCGTGATTTTTCCGCCCATGACATCGAAGCCTTCCAGCGGCTTCAAGAAGTGCACCCAGTGCGCCCGGGTAATCTCGCTCACTGACAGGCACGCGTCGTGTCTTCAGTGTCTGGGGGCTGGGCACCGCCCTCAGGCCTGTAGTCTGTGTTCCCTTTTGCAAAGGCGGACTCAGGTAGCGAGGTTAGCCCAGTGGAACATTTTGTTCTCGGGCTCTTCGTCGGCATCGGCACCGGGGGTATCGAGTGCATCGACGTCTTCAGTGTCCAGACCTTCAACCTCGGCGGCCAGTACATCGAGTGCATCGAGTGCATCGAAGCATCGGCCCTCTGCATCGGTGCCGAGATATCGGACAGCTGCATCGACGTCGGTGGTACCGGGACCTTGTCTGCGGATGTCGTCGGACGGTGGTGCTTCGTCTGGAGTGCAGGTGAGGGCTGTCCATTCCCCTGCTGGTGGCGGTGAGCCTTCGGGTGGGTCTCCTCCTACCCTGAGGGCTCCTGCGGTACAGCCCCCCCGAGACCGACCTTCTTCGGTCTTGGCCCCGAGGAAGCGACGGCTGGATTCTACGTCCTCCTTGTCGGTACCGGGAAGCTCCGGTGACATGCTTCGTCCCAAGAAGTCGAAGAAGCATCGTCACCGGTCCCCTTCCCATGTCGGTACCGAGAGCTCTGGGTCGCCGAATGAGTCAGCACCCAGCAGGCATCGGCGCCGAGAGGACCGCTCACCCTCTGTTCAGGAGGTGTCGATGCGCTCCACTCTGGACAGCCCGGAACAGCCTCCACGCCCGGAACAGGTTCTGACGTCGACGCCTGCATCGACCTCCATGCCTTTCTCTGCAGCCGCTCTGAACGAGAGCCTCCGGGCCGTTCTCCCAGAGATTCTGGGAGAGCTGCTGCGCCCTACCCCTCCGGTACCGGCGGTGCTCGCGCCACCGGTACCGTCGAGCGTGGCGCCGGCTGGCCCATCGCCCGAGGTGAGGTCTCCGGCGTCGGTGCCGCGTGCGGTACCGGCTGCCGTCGCCTCCCAGGAAGGCTCCCCGACTACGTCGGCGGAGGGAGCTTCGCCGATGCGGGTGAGGGAGTCTACCTCTCGACGCCCCCATCGTGGACGTGGCTCCACGGAGTCGAGTCGGGCACGGTTGCAGACACAGGTCCGTGAACTTGTGTCTGACACCGAGGGTGAGGCCTCGTGGGAAGAGGAAGAAGACCCCAGATATTTCTCTGACGAGGAGTCTGAGGGTCTTCCTTCCGATCCCACTCCCTCTCCTGAAAGACAGCTTTCCCCTCCTGAGAGTCTGTCTTTTGCTTCCTTTGTCCGGGAGATGTCTACGGCCATCCCCTTCCCGGTGGTTGTGGAGGACGAGCCCAGGGCTGAAATGTTTGAGCTCCTGGACTATCCTTCTCCACCTAAGGAAGCGTCCACTGTTCCCTTGCACCATGTCCTAAAAAAGACATTGCTTGCGAACTGGACCAAGCCTTTAACTAATCCCCACATCCCCAAGAAGATCGAGTCCCAGTACCGGATCCATGGGGACCCAGATCTGATGCGCACTCAGTTGCCTCTTGATTCTGGAGTTGTAGATCTGGCCCTAAAGAAGGCTAAGAGTTCTAGGGAGCATGCTTCGGCGCCCCCGGGCAAGGACTCTAGAACCTTGGACTCCTTTGGGAGGAAGGCCTACCATTCCTGTATGCTCGTGGCCAAAATTCAGTCTTACCAGCTCTACACGAGCATACACATGCGGAACAATGTGCGGCAGTTGGCGGGCTTGGTTGATGCGCTCCCCCCTGAGAAAGCCAAGCCATTTCAGGAGGTGGTCAGGCAGCTGAAGGCGTGCAGAAAATTCCTGGCCAGAGGGGTGTATGACACCTTTGATGTTGCGTCCAGGGCCGCTGCTCAAGGTGTGGTGATGCGCAGGCTCTCATGGCTGCGTGCCTCCGACCTGGAGAACAGAATCCAGCAGCGGATTGCGGACTCTCCTTGCCGTGCGGATAACATGTTTGGAGAGAAAGTCGAACAGGTGGTAGAGCAGCTCCACCAGCGGGACACCGCATTCGACAAGTTCTCCCGCCGGCAGCCTTCAGCCTCTACCTCTACAGGTAGAAGATTTTTTTGGGGAAGGCTGTTCCCTACTCTTCTGGCAAGCGTAGGTACAATCCTCCTTCTCGACAGCCTGCGGCCCAGGCTAAGCCCCAGCGCGCTCGCTCTCGTCAGCAGCGTGCGCCTCAGCAAGGCCCCTCGGCTCCCCAGCAAAAGCAAGGGACGAGCTTTTGACTGGCTCCAGCAGAGCATAGCCGACATCCAAGTGTCAGTGCCGGGCGACCTGCCAGTCGGAGGGAGGTTGAAAGCTTTTCACCAAAAGTGGCCTCTCATAACCTCCGATCAGTGGGTTCTACAAATAGTCCGGCAAGGATACACCCTCAATTTGGCCTCAAAACCTCCAAATTGTCCACCGGGAGCTCAGTCTTACAGCTTCCGGCTCAAGCAGGTACTTGCAGAGGAACTCTCCGCCCTTCTCAGCGCCAATGCGGTCGAGCCCGTGCCATCCGGGCAAGAAGGGCTGGGATTCTATTCCAGGTACTTCCTTGTGGAAAAGAAAACAGGGGGGATGCGTCCCATCCTAGACCTAAGGGCCCTGAACAAATATCTGGTGAAAGAAAAGTTCAGGATGCTTTCCCTGGGCACCCTACTTCCCATGATTCAGGAAAACGATTGGCTATGCTCTCTGGACTTGAAGGATGCCTACACACACATCCCGATACTGCCAGCTCACAGACAGTATCTGCGATTTCAGCTGGGCACACGTCACTTCCAGTACTGTGTGCTACCCTTTGGGCTCGCCTCTGCGCCCAGGGTGTTCACAAAGTGCTTGGTTGTAGTAGCAGCAGCACTTCGCAGGCTGGGGGTGCACGTGTTCCCATATCTCGACGATTGGCTGTTGAAGAACACGTCCGAGGCAGGAGCCCTGCAGTCCATGCAGATGACTATTCGCCTCCTGGAGCTACTGGGGTTTGTGATAAATTACCCAAAGTCCCATCTTCTCCCGGCGCAGAGACTCGAATTCATAGGAGCTCTGCTGGATTCTCGGACGGCTCACGCCTATCTCCCAGAGGCGAGAGCCAACAACTTGTTGTCCCTCGTCTCGCGGGTGCGAGCGTCCCAGCAGGTCACAGCTCGGCAGATGTTGAGATTGCTGGGCCACATGGCCTCCACAGTTCATGTGACTCCCATGGCCCGCCTTCACATGAGATCTGCTCAATGGACCCTAGCTTCCCAGTGGTTTCAGGCTGCTGGGGATCTAGAAGACGTGATCCACCTGTCCACGAGTTTTCTCAAATCCCTGTATTGGTGGACGATTTGGTCCAATCTGACTCTGGGACGTCCTTTCCAAATTCCTCAGCCACAAAAAGTGCTGACCACGGATGCGTCTCTCCTGGGGTGGGGAGCTCATGTCGATGGGCTTCACACCCAAGGAAGCTGGTCCCTCCAGGAACGCGATCTACAGATCAATCTTCTGGAGTTACGAGCGATCTGGAACGCTCTGAAGGCTTTCAGAGATTGGCTGTCCCACCAAATTATCCAAATTCAGACAGACAACCAGGTTGCCATGTTCTACGTCAACAAGCAGGGGGGCACCGGATCTCGCCCCCTGTGTCAGGAAGCCGTCAGCATGTGGCTCTGGGCTCGCCGTCACGGCATGGTGCTCCAAGCCACATATCTGGCAGGCGTAAACAACAGTCTGGCCGACAGGTTGAGCAGGATTATGCAACCTCACGAGTGGTCGCTCAATTCCCGTGTAGTGCGACAGATCTTCCAGGTGTGGGGCACCCCCTTGGTAGACCTCTTCGCATCTCGAGCCAACCACAAAGTCCCTCAGTTCTGTTCCAGGCTTCAGGCCCACGGCAGACTGGCATCGGATGCCTTCCTCCTGGATTGGGGGGAGGGTCTGCTGTATGCTTATCCTCCCATACCTCTGGTGGGGAAGACTTTGTTGAAACTCAAGCGAGACCGAGGCACCATGATTCTGATTGCTCCTTTTTGGCCGCGTCAGATCTGGTTCCCTCTTCTTCTGGAGTTGTCCTCCGAAGAACCGTGGAGATTGGAGTGTTTTGCGACTCTCATCACGCAGGACGAAGGGGCTCTTCTGCATCCCAACCTCCGGTCCCTGGCTCTCACGGCCTGGATGTTGAGAGCGTAGACTTTGCCTCTTTGGGTCTGTCAGAGGGTGTCTCCCGTATCTTGCTTGCTTCCAGGAAAGATTCCACTAAGAGGAGTTACTTCTTTCTATGGAGGAGGTTTGCCGTCTGGTGTGACAGCAAGGCCCTAGATCCTCGCTCTTGTCCTACACAGACCCTGCTTGAATACCTTCTGCACTTGTCTGAGTCTGGTCTCAAGACCAACTCTGTAAGGGTTCACCTTAGCGCAATCAGTGCATACCATTACCTTGTGGAAGGTAAGCCGATCTCAGGACAGCCTTTAGTTGTTCGCTTCATGAGAGGTTTGCTTTTGTCAAAGCCCCCTGTCAAGCCTCCTACAGTGTCATGGGATCTCAATGTCGTTCTCACCCAGCTGATGAAACCTCCTTTTGAGCCACTGAATTCCTGCCAACTGAAGTACTTGACCTGGAAGGTCATTTTCTTGGTGGCAGTTACTTCAGCTCGTAGAGTCAGTGAGCTTCAGGCCCTGGTAGCCCCGGCCCCTTACACCAAATTTCATCATAACAAGAGTAGTCCTCCGCACTCACCCTAAGTTCTTGCCAAAGGTCGTGTCGGAGTTCCATCTGAACCAGTCAATTGTCTTGCCAACATTCTTTCCCCGTCCTCATTCCTGCCCTGCTGAACGTCAGCTGCACACATTGGACTGCAAGAGAGCATTGGCCTTCTACCTGGAGCGGACACAGCCCAACAGACAGTCCGCCCAATTGTTTGTTTCTTTTGATCCCAATAGGAGGGGAGTGGCTGTGGGGAAACGCACCATATCCAATTGGCTAGCAGATTGCATTTCCTTCACTTACGCCCAGGCGGGGCTGACTCTTGAGGGTCATGTCACGGCTCATAATGTTAGAGCCATGGCAGCGTCGGTAGCCCACTTGAAGTCAGCCTCTATTGAAGAAATTTGCAAAGCTGCGACGTGGTCATCTGTCCACACATTCACATCTCATTACTGCCTGCAGCAGGATACCCGACGCGACAGTCGGTTCGGGCAGTCAGTTCTTCAGAACCTGTTTGGGCTTTAGGATCCAACTCCAACCCCCGAGAGCCCTGTTTGTTCTGCTCCAGGCTGCACTCTCAGTTAGTTGGTAAATTTTTTAGGTCAATCTCAGTTATGTCCTCGCCGTTGCGAGGCCCAATTGACCATGGTTGTTGTTTTGAGTGAGCCTGGGGGCTAGGGATACCCCATCAGTGAGAACAAGCAGCCTGCTTGTCCTCGGAGAAAGCGAATGCTACATACCTGTAGAAGGTATTCTCCGAGGACAGCAGGCTGATTGTTCTCACAAACCCGCCCGCCTCCCCTTTGGAGTTGTGTCTTCCCTTGTCTTTGTTTTGCTACATATGAGACTGGCCGGCACAAGCCGGTTTCGGGCGGGAAGACGGCCGCGCGAGGACTAGCAAAGGCCTTTGCTAGTGAAAATTCCGATTGGAGGGGCTGCCGTGGACGTCACCCATCAGTGAGAACAATCAGCCTGCTGTCCTCGGAGAATACCTTCTACAGGTATGTAGCATTCGCTTTATTGCTGGGAGCAGGCGGGTGAATAAGTGGATGATTTGGGAGAGACGCTGAGTCCGCTAGGGGTGGGTGGGTGAATGCAGTCACAGCTGCAACCTTAGCTTTAGCCTTGGCCATTGCCTTTCCCTCCAACAGCCACAGCCTAAAGCTTCTCCATCAGCAGAGTGCAGCTATAGGGACAAGATATGGAAAGAGGCTGAGGTTCTGGCTGCTAGGACCATTTTATGTGTGGATTGAAACAGTGGTGTAGCCAGACTTGCCATTTTGGGGTGGGTCTGAGCCCAAAGTGGGTGGGCATACAATTCTCCCCTTCACTGTCTGCACCCGCCCCACCCTGTGACTACAACTGAAATAAGTACCTGAGCTGACTGGGCTGAAGAGATCCTCCTCTGATGGCCAGATCACATCTCTCCCCTTCATTCCTCTTCCCCCCCCCCCCCCCCCCCCCATGCATGCTTGGTTTGTGTCTTCAGATAAATACTGAGCTGCCGTAGTTAGCATTGTTTTAAATGCTAACTGTGGTTAAATGGTATTTAGTCTTCTCCGAGGAAGCAGGCTGCTTGTTCTCACGTGTGGGTCGATGTCCACGTTGGCCCAGGAAGTGGCAAATTTTTTGCAAGCAAAAAGGAAAAGTTTTGCCAGAGTCTTCTGGCGCGCATGCACGGACGACTTCCTGCCTTTCGCGTGCGAGTGCCTCTTCAGTTTTCTTTTCTCCGTGTTGAGGTGCGGTAGGTTTTTATCTGCGCTCCTCTCTCAGACCCAGGAAAGAGTCTTCGCGAGTGTTCGTTATTTTTCCTTTATTTTCTATATTGTCAGTTTGAAAAAAAAAAGTTCCCGTAGTGTCTTCTACATCTTTTTCACTTTTTAAAGTTTCCTTTGTTTTTCGACGCGGCCGGTTTATTCCCTTTTTGTGCTCTTTTTTCTTTTAACAGGCACAATCGCGTCATTTGATTTCGCTGAAGCCGTTTTCCCTTCCATGTCATTGAAGACACCCAGCAGCTTCAAACGTTGTACTTGGTGCAACCGGACCATCTCAGGTACCGATACCCACGCCTGGTGTATCCAGTGCTTTGGACCTGACCATAGCCCAGCTGCTTGTATTCTGTGTCTTCGTATGAAGAAACGGACCCAAGGATCTCGAGAAGCCCAAGGAGAAAAGCTTTTTGGGGCTCGATCCGGTCCTTCGACATTGACATCGGTACCGAGGTTTGGCGGCGTTGGTGTCGACATCGGAAGGAACATTGACGTCGACATTGGAAGGAGTATTGACGTCAGGAGCAGAGGTAATGGCTGCTGATAGACCAATTCACACTGGGAGCAGTGAGGCGTCGAGTGGGTCTCCACCTGCCTCGAGGCCTCCTATTATGCAGGCCCCCCAGGACTGACCGTCGGACCCGGCCCCGAGACGTGAGGATTCCATATCCTCCTTATCGGTACCGAGGAGTCTCGATGACGGGCGTCGAGTGAAGGCGAAGAAGCACCGTTATCGTTCTCCTTCAATGCACGGTGCCAGGAGCTCCGGGGTGTCGAGAGAGTTGGCACCCGAGGAACATCGGTGCCGAGAGGATCACGCTCCCTCTATTCTGGAGGTGCCGATACGTCTGTCTTCTAGCAGCTCGGTACCTGCTCCTGAGCCTCCACAGATTCTGACACCGCCTGTTCCACCGACTCCCCAGCCTTCTCCGATGGCGGCTCTCAATGAGCGCATCCGGGCCTTGTTTCCAGAACTTCTGGAAGGACTGCTACGTCAGCTTCGGTGTCGGGGGTGCTTGCGCCTTCTGTACCATCTGCTGCAGCGGTGTCTGGCCTTTCTCCTGTGGTGAGGTCTCCGACAGCGGTGCCACCTGCGGCATCAGCATCGGCTGCCACCCAGGTTGACTCCCCTTTGATGTCGGTGGAGGAAGCTTTGCCGCAGTCCGAGCGGGCATCGGCCTCTCGACATCGCCATCGAGGATATCGTTCCTCGGTGTCGAGGCAGGTTCAGTGTCGAAGTACCTTAAGGGAGGTCTTATCCGATACTGAGCAGGAGCATTCGTGGGAGTCAGAGGAAGATCCCAGGTACTTTTCTTCTGATGAGTCCTATGGGATTCCCTCGGAATCTTCCCCTCCACCAGAGAGTCTTTCCTTTTCCTCTTTTGCCCGGGAAATGGCTAAGGCTATTCCCTTCCCTGTGGAGGTTGAGGATGAGCCCAGGACTGAGATGCTTGAAGTCCTGGACTATTCTTCTCCACCTAAAGAGGCTGTAACAGGTCCTCTGCATAAGGTACTGAAGGAAGTCCTTATGCAAAACTGGTCAGCCCCTCTGTCTGGCCTAGTGGTCCCGAAGAAAGCTGAATCCCAGTATCGGATCCACGGTGAACCTGGGTTGATGAGGTCTCAGTTACCCCACAATTCTATGGTGGTGGACTCCGCCCTCAAGAGAGCCAGGAGTACTAGAGACTATGTTTCGGCGCCCCCAGGCAGAGAAGCTAGGACTCTTGATTCTTTTGGGAGGAAGACGTATCAGGCCGCTATGCTTGCCGCCAAGATTGTCATACCAGCTCTTCACGAGCGTTCACTTGCGGGACTCGATAAGGCAACTGTCTAGCTTGGTTGATGCACTCCCTTCGGAGCTGGCCGAGCCCTTTCGCCAAGTGGTCAGGCAGCAGAAGGCGTGTCGAAAATTCCTGGCCAGGGGTACGTTTGACACTTTTGATGTAGCATCCAGGATTGCTGCTCAGGGTATAGTGATGCGCAGACTCTCATGGCTGTGTGTCTCTGACCTGGATCATTCTGTCCAGCAGCAAATTGCGGATGTTCCTTGCCAGGGGGACAACCTTTTTGGTGAAAAAGTAGAGGATCTTGTTGATCAGATCAAGAAGCATATTGATGCTATGGATTCTCTCTCCTGCTACAACCTCCTCATCTAGGAGGTATTTTGGGGGGAAGAGGAGTGCTCCCTATTCCTATGCTAGGCTTAGGTACACTCCTGCTTCTCGGCAGCCTGCCCAGGCTGAGCCCCAGTGCGCTCGTTCTCGTCAACAGTGTGCGACTAAGGCCCCTGCTGCTCCCCAGCAAAAGCAGGGGACAGGCTTTTGACTGGCTCCAGTTAAGCCTAGCCTCAGTACAAGCGTCTGTACTGGACAACTTGCCGGTTGGAGGGAGGTTAATATTTTTTCACCAAAGGTGGCCTCTTATAACCTCCGACCGGTGGGTTCTTCAAATAGTCCGGTTAGGATACACCCTCAATCTGGAATCCAAACCTCCAAATTGCCTACCGGGAGCTCATTCGAACAGTTCCCAGCACAAACAGGTACTTGCAGAGGAACTCTCCGCCCTTCTAAAGGCCCAAGTGGTCTAATCCGTTCCACCAGGGGAAGAAGGGCTGGGATTCCGTTCCAGGTACTTTCTTGTGCAGAAAAAGACAGGGAGGATGCATCCCATCCTAGACCTGAGGGCCCTGAACAAATTCCTTGTCTGAGAAAAGTTCAGGATGGTTTCCCTGGGCACCCTTCTTCCCATGATTCAAGAGAACGATTGGCTATGCTCTCTGGACTTAAAGGATGCCACACACATTTTGATACTCCCAGCTCACAGGAAGTATCTTCGATTTCGGCTGGGAACTCAGCACTTTCAGTACCGTGTATTGCCTTTTGGTCTGGCGTCTGCGCCCAGAGTGTTTACAAAGTGTCTAGCGGTAGTTGCAACGTCACTGGGAGTGCATGTGTTCCCTTATCTTGAAGATTGGCTGGTGAAGAGCACTTCGTAGGCAGGTGCTCTACAATCCATGTGAATGATTATTCAGGTGCTAGAGCTACTGGGCTTCATGATCAATTACTCCAAGTCCCATCTCACCCCAGTACAAAAGTTGGAATTCATTGGAGCTCTGTTGAACACAAGGACAGCTCGAGCTTATCTTCCCGAGGCAAAGACAGACAACCTCCTGTCCCTGGTGTCCATGGTTCGAGCGTCTCAACAGATCACGGCTCAGCAGATGTTGAGAGTTCTGGGGCACATGGCCTCCACAGTTCATGTAACTCCCATGGCATGTCTACACATGAGATCAGCTCAATGGACCCTAGCTTCCCAGTGGTATCAAGTTGTGGGGGATTTAGAGGATGTAATCCAACTGCCCACCGTCTTTCGGAATTCCCTTCAGTGGTAGACGATTCGATCCAATTTGACCTTGGGATTTCCATTCCAAATTCCTCAGCCACAAAAGTGCTGATGACGGATGCATCCCTCCTGGGGTGGGGAGCTCATGTAGATGGGCTTCACACTCAAGGAGCCTGGTCCTTTCAGGGAAAAGGTCTTCAGATCAATCTCCTGGAATTGCGAGCCCTCTGTTTCAGGAAGCCGTCCAGATGTGGCTTTGGGCTCGCTGTCACAGCATGTTTCTCCAAGCCACTTATCTGGCAGGCGTAAACAACAGTCTGGCCAACAGGCTGAGCAGGATAATGCAACCTCACGAGTGGTCACTAAACATGGGTGTCGCCCGCAAGATCTTCCGAGCGTGGGGCACCCCCTCGGTGGATTTTTGCCACTCAGATCAATCATAAGGTCCCTCAGTTCTGTTCCAGGCTTCAGGCCTACGACAGACTAGCATCAGATGCCTTTCTTCTGCATTGGGGAACAGGCCTTCTGTATGCCTATCCTCCCATACTTCTAGTAGGAAAGACTTTGCTGAAACTCAAGCAAGACCTCGGAACCATGATTCTCATTGCTCCCTTCTGGCCAAGCCAGATTTGGTTCTTCTCTGAGGAACCGTGGAGATTGGAGTGTTTTCCGACCCTCATCACCCAGAACGAGGGGTCACTTCTACATCTCAACCTCCAGTTTCTGGCTCTCACGGCCTGGATGTTGAGAGCTTAGAATTTGCCTCCTTGGGTCTTTCAGAGGGTGTCTCCCGAGTCTTGCTTGTTTCCAGGAAGGATTCCACGAAAAGGTGTTACTCTTTCAAATGGAGGAGGTTTGCCGTCTGGTGTGATAGCAAGGCCCTAGATCCTCTTTCTTGTCCTACACAGACCCTGCTTGAATACCTTCTACACTTATCAGGGTCTAGTCTCAAGACCAACTCCATAAGGGTTCACCTTAGTGCGATTAGTGCTTATCATCGCCGCTTCATGAGAGGTTTGCTTTTGTCAAAGCCCCCTTTCAAACCTCCACCAGTGTCATGGGATCTCAACGTCATTCTCACCCAGCTAATGAAAGCTCCTTTTGAGCCACTAAATTCCTGCCATCTGAAGTACTTGAAGTACTTGACCTGGAAGGTTGTTTTCTTGGTGGCTGTTACTTCAGCTTGTAGGGTCAGTGAGCTTCAGGCCTTAGTAGTGCATACACCTTATATCAAGTTTCATCACAACAGAGTAGTCCTCCGCACACAACCTAAGTTCCTGCCAAAGGTGGTGTTGGAGTTCCATCTGAACCAGTCAATTGTCTTGCCAACATTCTTTCCCCACCCTGGCGAAAGCAGTTTGCATACCTTGGACTGCAAGAGAGCATTGGCCTTTTACGTGGAGCGGACGAAGCCCTTCAGACAGTCCGCCCAGTTGTTTGTTTCTTTCGACCCCCAACAGGAAGGGAGTTGCCATCAGAAAACGCACAATCTCCAGTTGGCTAGCAGATTGCATTTCCTTCACTTATGCCCAAGCTGGGCTGACTCTAGAGGGCCATGGCACGGCTCATAATGTTAGAGCCATGGCTGCATCAGTGGCTCACTTAAAGTCAGCCTCCATTGAAGAGATTTGCAAGGCTGCAACGTGGTCTTCGGTCCACACATTCACATCTCACTACTGCCTTCAACAGGATACCTGACGCGACAGTCGGTTTGGGCAGTCGGTGAAGAATGTGTTTGGGGTTTAGAATCCAACTCCACCCCCCTAGACCCATTTTTGTTGTGTCCCAGGCTGCACTCTCAGTTAGTTGTTTACGGTTCCAGGTCAGTATGTGTTCCAATGCAGGAACCACAAGCAACTGCTGATCGCAATGATCGTGGCGGTATATACCACTGCAATGTAGTTGTCAAGTAAACAGCTGTATCCTCATACATGGCCTGATGCACCAAGAGCAACAATTTATACAATATCCTCCATTATGCTGGCAGCCATTCCAAGCGTTTCAAATAAGGAGAGAGATGCTCAAAATGGGAGAATCCCATTAATAATCGCATTGCTGAGTTCATTTCTATTTGAAACACTTGAACAGAACATTTTGGCAGCCCAAGATATACAATGTTACAATAATCAAGTCTGCAAAGTATCATAGACTGTATTACCAGTTTATGATCACACCAAGACAGAAACAGACTTCAAGCGAGACAACGTTCTCAGTTTGAAGCATAAGTAATGAACCAATGTTTGGACTTGTGCTTTAAATGTAAAGGTTGATTCTCCGAGGACAAGCAGGCTGCTTGTTCTCACTGATGGGTGACGTCCACGGCAGCCCCTCCAATCGGAATCTTCACTAGCAAAAGCCTTTGCTAGCCCTCGCGCGCCGATGCGCACCGCGCATGCGCGGCCGTCTTCCTGCCCAAAACTGGCTCGTGCCGGCCAGTCTTCTTTTGTCCGCGCTCGGTACGGTCGTGTTTCGCCGTTCGTGCCCCGGAAAGTTGACCTCGCGCGTCGTTTTCGACTCGTTTCTACTCAGAAAGTTTAAAAAGTGTTCGGGAAGAACCTGTTTGGTTTTTTCCTTCCCGTATTTCGAGCTTTTCGCCCCGGTAAGTTTTCTTTCGTCGTCGGGGTAGTTAGGCCTCGGTCGAAATTTTCTTCTCCCTATTTTTGTGGTGCCAATTTTCGTCATTTCGAGTTTTGATCTCGCCAGCGTGATTTTTCCGCCCATGACATCGAAGCCTTCCAGCGGCTTCAAGAAGTGCACCCAGTGCGCCCGGGTAATCTCGCTCACTGACAGGCACGCGTCGTGTCTTCAGTGTCTGGGGGCTGGGCACCGCCCTCAGGCCTGTAGTCTGTGTTCCCTTTTACAAAAGCGGACGCAGGTAGCGAGGTTAGCCCAGTGGAACATTTTGTTCTCGGGCTCTTCGTCGGCATCGGCACCGGGGGTATCGAGTGCATCGACGTCTTCAGCGTCCAGACCTTCATCCTCGGCTGCCAGTGCATCGAGTGCATCGAGGCATCGGCCCTCTGCATCGGCGCTGAGACATCGGACGACTGTATCGACGTCGGTGGTACTGGGACCTCGTCTGCTGATGTCGTCGGACGGTGGTGCTTCGTCTGGAGTGCAGGTGAGGGCTGTCCATTCCCCTGCTGGTGGCGGTGAGCCTTCGGGTGGGTCTCCCCCTACCCTGAGTGCTCCTGCGGTACAGCCCCCCCGAGACCGACCTTCTTCGGCCTCGGCTCCGAGGAAGAGACGGCTGGATTCTACGTCCTCCTCGTCGGTGCCGGGAAGCTCCGGTGACATGCTTCGCAAGAAGTTGAAGAAGTATCGACACCAGTCCCCTTCCCGTGTCGGCACCGAGAGCTCTGGGTCGCCGAGGGAGTCGGCACCCAGCAGGCATCGGCACCGAGAGGACCGCTCACCCTCTGTCCAAGAGGTGTCGATGCGCTCCACTCTGGACAGCCCGGAACAGACTCTGACATCGACGCCTGCATCGACCTCCATGCCTTTTTCTGCAGCCGCTCTGAACGAGAGCCTCCGGGCCGTTCTCCCAGAGATCCTGGGAGAGCTGTTGCGCCCTACCCCTCCGGTACTGGGGGTGCTTGCGCCACCGGTACCGTCGAGCGTGGCGCCGGCTGGTCCATCGCCCGGGGTGAGGTCTCCGGCGTCGGTGCTGCTTGCGGTACCGACTGCGGTAGCCTCCCAGGAAGGCTCCCCGGCGGAGGGAGCTTCGCCAGTGTGGGCGAGGGAGTCTACCTCTCGACGCCCCCACTGTGGCCGTGGTTCCACGGAGTCGAGCCGGGCACGGTTGCAGACACAGGTTCGTGAACTTGTGTCTGACACCGAGGGTGAGGCCTCGTGGGAAGACGAAGGACACATCAGATATTTCTCTGACGAGGAGTCTGAGGGTCTTCCTTCTGATCCCACTCCCTCTCCTGAAAGACAGCTTTCTCCTCCTGAGAGTCTGTCTTTCGCTTCCTTTGTCCGGGAGATGTCTACGGCCATCCCCTTCCCGGTGGTTGTGGAAGACGAGCCCAGGGCTGAAATGTTTGAGCTCCTGGACTATCCTTCTCCACCTAAGGAAGCGTCCACAGTACGCATGCATCATGTCCTAAAAAAGACATTGCTGGCGAACTGGACCAAGCCTTTAACTAACCCCCACATTCCCAAGAAGATTGAGTCCCAGTACCGGATCCATGGGGACCCAGAGCTGATGCGCACTCAGTTGCCTCACGACTCTGGAGTTGTGGATTTGGCCCTAAAGAAGGCCAAGAGTTCTAGGGAGCATGCTTCGGCGCCCCCAGGGCAAGGACTCTAGAACCTTGGACTCCTTTGGGAGGAAGGCCTACCATTCTTCTATGCTCGTGGCCAAAATTCAGTCTTACCAGCTCTACACGAGCATACACATGCGGAACAATGTGCGGCAGTTGGCGGGCTTGGTGGATGCGCTCCCCCCTGAGCAAGCGAAGCCATTTCAGGAGGTGGTCAGGCAGCTGAAGGCGTGCAGAAAATTCCTGGCCAGAGGGGTGTATGACACCTTTGATGTTGCGTCCAGGGCCGCTGCTCAAGGTGTGGTGATGCGCAGACTCTCATGGCTGCGTGCCTCCGACCTGGCGAATAGAATCCAGCAGCGGATTGCGGACTCGCCTTGCCGTGCGGATAACATTTTTGGAGAAAAAGTCGAGCAGGTGGTAGAGCAGCTCCACCAGCGGGACACCGCATTCGACAAGTTCTCCCGCCGGCAGCCTTCAGCCTCTACCTCTACAGGTAGAAGATTTTTCGGGGGAAGGAACACTGTTCCCTACTCTTCTGGTAAGCGTAGGTACAATCCTCCTTCTCGACAGCCTGCGGCCCAGGCTAAGCCCCAGCGCGCTCGCTCTCGTCAGCAGCGTGCGCCTCAGCAAGGCCCCTCGGCTCCCTAGCAAAAGCAAGGGACGAGCTTTTGACTGGCTCCAGCAGAGCATAGCCGACATCCAAGTGTCAGTGCCGGGCGACCTGCCAGTCGGAGGGAGGTTGAAAGCTTTTCACCAAAGGTGGCCTCTCATAACCTCCGATCAGTGGGTTCTACAAATAGTCCGGCAAGGATACACCCTCAATTTGGCCTCAAAACCTCCAAATTGTCCACCGGGAGCTCAGTCTTACAGCTTCCAGCACAAGCAGGTACTTGCAGAGGAACTCTCCGCCCTTCTCAGCGCCAATGCGGTCGAGCCCGTGCCATCCGGGCAAGAAGGGCTGGGATTCTATTCCAGGTACTTCCTTGTGGAAAAGAAAACAGGGGGGATGCGTCCCATCCTAGACCTAAGGGCCCTGAACAAGTATCTGGTCAAAGAAAAGTTCAGGATGCTTTCCCTGGGCACCCTTCTTCCCATGATTCAGGAAAACGATTGGCTATGCTCTCTGGACTTGAAGGATGCCTGCACACACATCCCGATACTGCCAGCTCACAGGCAGTATCTGCTATTTCAGCTGGGCACACGTCACTTCCAGTACTGTGTGCTGCCCTTTGGGCTCGCCTCTGCGCCCAGGGTGTTCACAAAGTGCTTGGCTGTAGTAGCAGCGGCACTTCGCAGGCTGGGGGTGCACGTGTTCCCATATCTCGACGATTGGCTGGTGAGGAACACATCCGAGGCAGGAGCCCTGCAGTCCATGCAGATGACTGTTCGCCTCCTGGAGCTACTGGGGTTTGTGATAAATTATCCAAAGTCCCATCTTCTCCCAGTGCAGAAACTCGAATTCATAGGAGCTCTGCTGGATTCTCGGACGGCTCGCGCCTATCTCCCAGAGGCGAGAGCCAACAACTTGTTGACCCTCGTCTCGCGGGTGCGAGCGTCACAGCAGATCACAGCTCGGCAGATGTTGAGATTGCTGGGCCACATGGCCTCCACAGTCCATGTGACTCCCATGGCCCACCTTCACATGAGATCTGCTCAATGGACCCTAGCTTCCCAGTGGTTTCAGGCTGCTGGGGATCTAGAAGACGTGATCCACCTGTCCACGAGTTTTCTCAAATCCCTGTATTGGTGGACGATTTGGTCCAATTTGACTCTGGGACGTCCTTTCCAAATTCCTCAGCCACAAAAAGTGCTGACCACGGATGCGTCTCCTGGGATGGGGAGCTCATGTCGATGGGCTTCACACCCAAGGAAGCTGGTCCCTCCAGGAACGTGATCTGCAGATCAGTCTTCTGGAGTTGTGAGCGATCTGGAACGCTCTGAAGGCTTTCAGAGATCGGCTGTCCCACCAAATTATCCAAATTCAGACAGACAACCAGGTTGCCATGTACTACGTCAACAAGCAGGGGGGCACCGGATCTCGCCCCCTGTGTCAGGAAGCCGTCAGCATGTGGCTCTGGGCTCGCCGTCACGGCATGGTGCTCCAAGCCACATATCTGGCAGGCGTAAACAACAGTCTGGCCGACAGGTTGAGCAGGATTATGCAACCTCACGAGTGGTCGCTCAATTCCCGTGTAGTGCGACAGATCTTCCAGGTGTGGGGCACCCCCTTGGTAGATCTCTTCGCATCTCGAGCCAACCACAAAGTTCCTCAGTTCTCTTCCAGGCTTCAGGCCCACGGCAGACTGGCATCGGATGCCTTCCTCCTGGACTGGGGGGAGGGTCTGCTGTATGCTTATCCTCCCATACCTCTGGTGGGGAAGACTTTGTTGAAACTCAAGCAAGACCGAGGCACCATGATTCTGATTGCTCCTTTTTGGCCGCGTCAGATCTGGTTCCCTTTTCTTCTGGAGTTGTCCTCCGAAGAACCGTGGAGATTGGAGTGTTTTCCGACCCTCATCACGCAGGACGAAGGGGCGCTTCTGCATCCCAACCTCCAGTCTCTGGCTCTCACGGCCTGGATGTTGAGAGCGTAGACTTTGCCTCTTTGGGTCTGTCAGAGGGTGTCTCCCGCATCTTGCTTGCTTCCAAGAAAGATTCCACTAAGAGGAGTTACTTCTTTCTGTGGAGGAGGTTTGCCGTCTGGTGTGACAGCAAGGCCATAGATCCTCGCTCTTGTCCTACACAGACCCTGCTTGAATACCTTCTGCACTTGTCTGAGTCTGGTCTCAAGACCAACTCAGTAAGGGTTCACCTTAGTGCGATTAGTGCATACCATTACCATGTGGAAGGTAAGCCGATCTCAGGACAGCCTTTAGTTGTTTGCTTCATGAGAGGTTTGCTTTTGTCAAAGCCCCCTGTGAAGCCTCCGACAGTGTCATGGGATCTCAATGTCGTTCTCACCCAGCTGATGAAACCTCCTTTCGAGCCACTGAATTCCTGCCATCTGAAGTACTTGACCTGGAAGGTCATTTTCTTGGTGGCAGTTACTTCAGCTCGTAGAGTCAGTGAGCTTCAGGCCCTGGTAGCCCAGGCCCCTTACACCAAATTTCATCATAACAGAGTAGTCCTCCGCACTCACCCTAAGTTTCTGCCAAAGGTTGTGTCGGAGTTCCATCTGAACCAGTCAATTGTCTTGCCAACATTCTTTCCCCGTCCTCATTCCTGCCCTGCTGAACGTCAGCTGCACACATTGGACTGCAAGAGAGCATTGGCCTTCTATCTGGAGCGGACACAGCCCAACAGACAGTCCGCCCAATTGTTTGTTTCTTTTGATCCCAACAGGAGGGGAGTGGCTGTAGGAAAACGCACCATATCCAATTGGCTGGGCTGGCTCTTGAGGGTCATGTCACGGCTCATAATGTTAGAGCCATGGCAGCGTCGGTAGCCCACTTGAAGTCAGCCACTATTGAAGAGATTTGCAAAGCTGCGACGTGGTCATCTGTCCACACATTCACATCTCATTACTGCCTGCAGCAGGATACCTGACGCGACAGTCGGTTCGGGCAGTCAGTGCTTCAGAATCTGTTCGGGGTTTAGAATCCAACTCCACCCCCCTAGGCCCATGTTTGTTCTGTTCCAGGCTGCACTCTCAGTTAGTTGGTAAATTTTTTAGGTCAATCTCAGTTATGTCCTCGCCGTTGCGAGGCCCAATTGACCATGGTTGTTGTTTTGAGTGAGCCTGGGGGCTAGGGATACCCCATCAGTGAGAACAAGCAGCCTGCTTGTCCTCGGAGAAAGCGAATGCTACATACCTGTAGAAGGTATTCTCCGAGGACAGCAGGCTGATTGTTCTCACAAACCCGCCCGCCTCCCCTTTGGAGTTGTGTCTTCCCTAGTCTTTGTCTTGCTACATATGAGACTGGCCGGCACGAGCCGGTTTTGGGCGGGAAGACGGCCGCGCATGCGCGGTGCGCATCGGCGCGCGAGGGCTAGCAAAGGCTTTTGCTAGTGAAGATTCCGATTGGAGGGGCTGCCGTGGACGTCACCCATCAGTGAGAACAATCAGCCTGCTGTCCTCGGAGAATACCTTCTACAGGTATGTAGCATTCGCTATCCAACACAATCCACAAACTCTTAATTTGCTTTACCATCTTAATTGGCACACCCATTAATACTATTCCCTCTGGTAACTCACTATAAGGATCCGAAACAATCCACATTATTTCTGTTTTAGTTACATTCATTTGCATCCTATTTTTGTTTAGCTAGTCATCACTGTCTTAAAAATCGAGTGCAACAGAGATAACATGCCATCATCAGTCACAGATATGGGCAGAAAGAATGAGTATTATCATCATAAATCCTCTAGGAGACTCCTAGGGATCGTAACAATTGTTATCTGGATAAGCCAGCTGAATATTGACCCCTTGAGTTTGTGCATCTTGCTTCTTTTCTGGTCTTATTCAAATCCAGTGTAAAGCCACTTCTTTTTGAGGCAGCTTATACATCTCAACCCCTGGTTCTCCTGATCACAAGCTGTTTTAGTTTTTGACAAGTTTCTTATTGAAATTTGCAAAGTCTCTTTTGACCTGTATGTTTGCCTTGACTAGATTTTAAGCCCTGCATAAAAAAGGACTGTCTCGTGTATGTATGTTTGTATACACACTGTACATGTAGTAGCACACTAGAAACATTAAATCAGTGATACTTCAGTTCAAAAATTAGCAGATATGTGCATGGCCAAAGAGAACACATGAGAAATAGTCTTGAAGACACAGGAACAAGCCACTTAACCCTCCATTGCCCCAGTTGCAAAATAAGTACCTGTATATAATATGTAAACCGCTTTGATTGTAACCACAGAAAGGTGGTATATCCTTTTCCCTTTTATTTCTCTTTCTCTTTCATTTTCAGTTTTGATTGCTTTACGTGTATACAGTGGAAGGACTAAATATATATAAAACTAGTAAAAAAGGCCCGTTTCTGACACAAATCAAACGGGTGCTACCAAGGTTTTCCTTGGGGTGTATATGTTTGAGAGTGTGTGAGAGTGACTCTGTGTGAGAGAGAGTGAATGTGTGAGTGTGTGTGTGTGACAGAGAGATAGTGAGACTGGGTGCGAGTGTGTCTGTGAGAGAGAGAGTGTGTGTGTGAGAATGAGAGTGTGTGCCAGGGGCCCCCTCCCTCTCTCCCTCCCCCCGAGTTCCAGGGTCCTCCCTCCCTCCTTCCCTCCGAGTTCCATGGTCGTCGTCCCCCCTCCCAGTTCCAGGGTCCCCCCCTCTCCTTCCCTCCCTCCGAGTTCCAGGGTCGTCCCCCCTCCCTCCCTCCGAGTTCCAGGGTTGTCCCCCCCCTCCCAACCTCCGAGTTCCAGGGTCGTCCCCTCCCTACCTCCCTCTCTCTTCCCCATCCCTCTCTCTTCTCCATCCCAATTCAGCATCTCCCTTCTGTCACCCTACTCCCACCATGTCTACTATCTACCCTTCTTTCCCTGAGCAAGCATATTTCCTTTCTTTCCATCCTTCCTTGATCCAGTATCTCCTTTCTTCCCTATCCTCTCTACTCCTCTATCTAGCATGTTCCCCTTTACCAGTGGCTTAGCAGGGGTGGTGGGGGCGGTTGGCCCCGGGTGCACGCCGCTGGCGGGGGGGGGGGGGGGGGGGTGTCGGCTCCGCTGGTTCCCTGCTCCCTCTGCCCCGGTACAGGTTACTTCCTGTTCCGGGGCAGAGGAAGCAGGGAACCAGCGGAACCGACACCCCCCCACCCCAGCGGCGTGTACACGGCAGGGAAGAATGCACTTGGGGGGGGGGGGTTGATGCGCCGAGGGGGGGTGTCATGCTGCACCCCCCCCAGGTGTTTTGGGAGGGTGGCTGTTAAGCGCGTCAGTGGTGTCAGGCTGGCTTGAGCCTTTTTTTTTTGTGTTGCTGTCAAACTGTATGGCAGTTTGGGAGGTGGGGGGTTGGATCAGCTGTGAGGCATGCTTTTTTTTTTTTTACCCCTGGTTCTGATGTTGACGTCACAATGCGTTTGCTGATGTCAGCCTGTGCTACGGAGCCTAGCAGACCAATTCCGAAGAAGTCACGAACACAGGCAGCAAGATGCATAGAACGCTGGAGGAGTGGCCTAGTGGTTAGCGTGGTGGACTTTGGTCCTGGGGAACTGAGGAACTGAGTTCAATTCCCACTTCAGGCACAGGCAGCTCCTTGTGACTCTGGGCAAGTCACTTAACCCTCCATTGCCCCATGTAAGCCGCATTGAGCCTGCCATGAGTGGGAAAGCGCGGGGTACAAATATAACAAAAATAAATAAATAAAAAATTATATAGGATATACGTTAGAGATTTAGTTTGTCAAGTAAATAATTGCTGATTGCATTCTGGGAATATGATTACTATAGAGAGTTTTGCACCTTTGTTGCTTTTTTAGGGCCCTGTTTACTAAGCAGCGTTATAGTCGCATTAACGTTTTTAACGTGCGTTCCATAGCTTCCCACAGATCAATCCAGAGACGAGTGGGATATGTCCCTCTACCAGCAGGTGGAGATAGAGAGAACTTCAGAGACTCTATATGTGGACCTCTGCATCCATCTTAGCCTTAGTATTCTCTCTATCTCAGCAGGTGGATAGACATATCCTGTGCAGCTCTCTGGATTGCGATGGCTCCTAACCTGTTCCCTCAGGTTTAGTTGAGCTGCGGGGTCATGGCTGTGCTTGGCCAGTATGGTGTACACCTGGTGGTGCCAGGTCCCTCCTCCTTCTACCCCTTCCCTGCCTTCGGGCTTCTGGGGCGTTCTTTACTCATAAATCTAATCTCTGCCACTCCTGCCTCTTTAAAAAAAGAACAAAAAAAAAACAAACCTCAGAGTGATATGCAACACCAAGGTTTCAGCTATGGGCTAAGGGCCAGGATTTTTTCCAGTGAGTATTGATTCTTTTTCCTTTGACTTTCTGGGCTGACGAGTAGTTTTATTCTTGGTTCTCCCGTTGCCTCGTGGCTGCCGCTTCGTTTTGCGGGTCACTGTCCGTTCCTGAGGAGGCTGCGTTTGTGTTTTTGGCGGGCTCGGGAGCAGATTATGTTGGGGCAACGCCATTTTGGGTCTGTGGTGTGAGGCGGACACTTTTTAGTTTTGCGGTTCGCGGTTTCTTCGGGCCTGGTAAGGTGCTGCCAAATTTCTAAGCGGAGGCACTCGGGAGCAATTTGAGTTGATTTTCTAGCCCCGGTTTCCCACACTTCAGCGGGGGTGCTGCTATTTTGTTTGAGGGTGCGGTCGTTACTGTCTTAGCGGTCAGACTGCGACCTGGTTTTATTTCGGACAATTGGTCCTCTAGTGGGTGTGGGTTTTATGGGGATAATGCCCTGGTGGGAAGGTACGTTTCGTCTGCCATGTTTTGCACCAGCATTTGCAGCTGTAGGGAGGACATTTTATAGCGGACACATGTTAAGTGAGGGTCCGTTGACGGTTGGCTGCCATCGGGTTTGCTTGCTTGCTTCCATGCCACCTCTAGTATCTGGCAAGCTTCTGGGCTTTAGTGCCGTGTGGTATGGTTGTTTAGTACCACTCTCCTGCTACAGTTGATAGGAGTGCTCCTTATTCCTATGTTAAGTTGGCTTGTGCTTTTTCTTGGGACTGTGGGTCTGGTTTCTATATGGCCTGTCTGTTCCTTTCTGTGTGCTAGGCAATCGCAAGTATTCCTGTCTGGGCAGGGGTTCATTAGCTGCCCAGGGAACCAGGAACATGGCCTAGCTTGGCCTAGGTCCTCTGTGTGGTGTTTTCACCCTGATCAGTTTTTCCTTAGTTTTGTTTTTCTTCTCTAAGGATTGTTCACTTCCTCTTTCTCAGAGCAGTGCAGGCCAGACGATGTTTGCTGGGAACCATTGTTCTCTGAGGACAAGCAGGCTGCTTGTTCTCACGACTGGGTTGACGTCCACGGCAGCCCCCACCAACCGTAACAAAACTTTGCGGGCGGTCCCGCACGCAGGGCACGCCCACCGCGCATGCGCGGCCGTCTTCCTGCCCGTGCGCGACCGTTCCCGCTCAGTGTTTTATGATTCCGTGCTGGAGAGAGATGTGTTATCGTCTCTCTCTCTGTCAGTCCCAGAAACCGGATCGCGGCCTAGCCGTGAGTCTTTTTCTCTTTTCGTGCGCGTTCGCGCCTCTTTTCTTTCTTCTGTTAAAAAAGAAAAAAGAAGTTTGTCCCCTCGTCGTCTTTAGCTGCGGGGGCGCCTCATTGCTACTACTACTACTACTACTATTTAGCATTTCTATAGCGCTACAAGGCGTACGCAGCGCTGCACAAACATAGAAGAAAGACAGTCCCTGCTCAAAGAGCTTACAATCTAATAGACAAAAAATAAATAAAGTAAGCAAATCAAATCAATTAATGTGAACGGGAAGGAAGAGAGGCGGTTAGGTGGAGGCGAGTGGTTACAAGTGGTTACGAGTCAAAAGCAATGTTAAAGAGGTGGGCTTTCAGTCTAGATTTAAAGGTGGCCAAGGATGGGGCAAGACGTAGGGGCTCAGGAAGTTTATTCCAGGCGTAGGGTGCAGCGAGACAGAAGGCACGAAGTCTGGAGTTGGCAGTAGTGGAGAAGGGAACAGATAAGAAGGATTTATCCATGGAGCGGAGTGCACGGGAAGGGGTGTAGGGAAGGACAAGTGTGGAGAGATACTGGGGAGCAGCAGAGTGAGTACATTTATTGGTTAGTAGAAGAAGTTTGAACAGGATGCGAAAACGGATAGGGAGCCAGTGAAGGGCCTTGAGGAGAGGGGTAGTATGAGTAAAGCTACCCTGGCGGAAGACGAGAGGGGCAGCAGAGTTTTTAACCGACTGGAGGGGGAGAGGTGACTAAGTGGGAGGCCAGCGAGAAGCAGATTGCAATAGTCTAAACGAGAGGTGACAAGGGTGTGGATGAGGGCTTTGGTAGAGTGCTCGGAAAGAAAGGGGCGGATTTTACGGATGTTGTAAAGAAAGAAACGACAGGTCCTGGCAATCTGCTGGATATGAGCAGAGAAGAAGAGTCAAAGATGACCCCAAGGTTTCGAGCTGAGGAGACAGGGAGAATGAGAGAGCCATCAACAGAAATAGAAAATGGGGGGAGCGGGGAGGTGGGTTTGGGGGGGAAATTGAGAAGCTCGGTTTTGGTCATATTTAATTTCAGGTGGCGTTGAGACATCCAGACAGCAATGTCAGACAAGCACGCTGAAACTTTGGTTTGGATGCAAGGTGAGATATCAGGGGTAGAAAGGTAGATTTGGGAGTCATCAGCATAGAGATGGTAGGAAAAGCCATGGGATGAGATTAATGAACCAAGGGAAGAAGTGTAGATAGAAAAGAGGAGGGGACAAAGAACAGAACCCTGAGGTACGCCGACAGGCAGAGGGATAGAAGTAGAAGAGGATCCACTAGAGTGAACACTAAAGGTGCGGAGGGAGAGGTAGGAAGAGAACCAGGAAAGGACAGAGCCCTGGAATCCAAGTGAGGACAGGGTATCGAGAAGTATGCTGTGATCGACAGTGTCAAAAGCAGCGGAAAGATCAAGAAGAATGAGGATGGAATATTGACCTCTGGATTTAGCCAGTAATAGGTCATTGGAGACTTTAGTAAGCGCAGTTTCGGTTGAGTGGAGAGGGCGAAATCCAGATTGTAGTGGGTCAAGAATAGCATGTGAGGAGAGAAAATCAAGGCAGCGGCGGTGAACAGCACGCTCAAGTAATTTGGAGAGAAAAGGAAGGAGGGAAATGGGTCGGTAATTAGAGGGACAAGTAGGGTCAAGTGAAGGCTTCTTAAGGAGAGGTGTGACCACAGCATGTTTAAAGGCAGTAGGGACAGTCGCAGTGGAAAGTGAGAGGTTGAGAATGTGACAGATAAAAGGAATAAGAGCAGGAGAGATGGCATTAAGAAGTGGTGGGAATGGGATCAGAGGAACAGGTGGTACATTTTGAGGAAGAAAGGAGAAGTGTAGTTTCCTCAATAGTAACTTCAGGAAAGGAGGAAAGGGAATGAGGGGAAGGAGAGAGAGGGGAACGGACTAGTGGAGGGAGAGGTGGTGAGGTAGAGAAAGCAAGGTTTATCTTTTGAACCTTGTTATGAAAGAATTCAGCAAGGGTTTGAGGAGATAATGAAGGGGGAGTTGGGGGAGGGGGCACCTTGAGGAGAGAGTTCAACGTGGTGAAGAGAAGTCGAGGATTGGAGCCAAGAGAGTTGGTCAGTTGGATATAATAATCCTATTTGGCACGTAAAAGAGCAGATTGGAAGGAGGTCAGCATGAACTTTGTTTAAATCTTTTTATTAAAGAGTATGAAAAATACAACAAAGAACCAGTGATATTTTGAAAATACAATATATGATACAGAATGTTGAATTCTCAATAAACATGCTATATAAAATTACATATCTTGTCTCCTTTGGAAGTCTTTAAGTTTTAATCTATTTATTGACTTATTATATGAAATCTGTATACTTAATGCTCGGCAGGTAGCCTTACTGATACCACAGACAACTTGTAGACCTTCCACATACATCAAATCATTTTCTTCTTTTATCCCTAGACCCCCCCCTCCCCCCTCCCTCCCTTCCTGGTGGTTTTAATGTTCAACAGATTTTATGGATGATACTGCAAAGAAGACTCTGTTATCCTGGTGCTTATACAGAACTGCAGAATATAGCAACAAACTCTGTTTCAACCATGTGATGCATCTCGTTTCAAGCCAAAAAAAAAAAAAAAAAAAACCAGACATGACCGCCTATAGTCGGTTCAGAATAAAACTTCTCGCCCTGGGTGCCAGGGACTGGATATAGGGTTCCCAGATCCTCAAGAATGCCTTCTTCCCCTTAGGGGAGGATCCCACCTCTCTCCTCTCCATCATCAGCAATTCATATAATCTATTTCTCCAATGCCAATACTCCGGCGGGTCAGAGTGTACCCAGGCCTGCAAAATCAGTTTCTTACCTACTAAACTGGCTTTCCTGATGAATTGCCTGGCTCCCCCCGTGTGCGAGACAAAAAGCTCATATTGATCCAACAGGAGACCCTGCGGAGTAAGTGGGACTTTATTCTTTAATACCAACTCTAGAAATCCCACAATTTGCCTCTAATAATTCTGGATTTTGTAACACTCCCAAAGGTAATGGAATAGTGTGCCTTCCCTCTGCCCGCACTTAGTGCATAAAGGATCAATTCCTCCTCCGAATTTAGATAGTTGCTGCTTTGACATGTATGCTCTATATAGGATCCTATATTGACATTCCCTCATGGTCGCATTTCTCGATAGAGTAGGTATCCTAGCAGTTAGTTTCTGAAAGTCTAACTTCAGGTTTGGACGCTTTAGGTCATGGGCCCATTTCCCTAATATATAACCTGTATCTCTACCTCTGCTCGTCTCTCCCAATGCTTTTTGTAATCCAGAGACCGATAAACGCTCCCCTCGTATAGAACTAAAAAATGCCCTTATTTGGCGCCCATGTCCACTACTCAATTTCCCTTGTTCTAGAGATCTGACATAATGTGCTATCTGATAATACGCAAATTGATGGTTTTGAGTGATACCCACCCCCAAGGCTCCCAGCTCCAATAGTCGTCCCTTAGAATCTAGTACATGTTCTAATCTGGTGATCCCCATCGTTGCCCATCTACTAATTACTTTATTCTCCGTACCCGGTAGAAACTGAGGGTTGCCCTGCAGCGGCAGCAGATCTGTTTCCTCCGCTGCCAGCCCCCAGATCTCATTTAACTCCCTCCACGTTTGTCTCAAGGGTCTTACCAATATGCTATTGCTTACCCATGACGGGAGTTGTCGGCTCGGGCATTGTAACATGAAATATAAGTGGTATGGTTTAAAACATTCCTGCTCCAAACTACGGGGGGTATAGTCTTGCCTATCTAATAACCAATCACCCAGGTGCCTGAGTAGACTTGCCTGATTGTAACGGCGGAGGTTTGGTAGTCCAATGCCTCCCTCTCTCCATGACCCCATCATTAACTTCAAAGGGAGTTTTGGCTTTGATCCTCTCCAAATAAATTTCCTTACGTATTTAAGGATTTGATTTATGTCTTTAGCCCGTAATCTTATTGGGAGTACCTGAAATAAATATAACCATCGTGGAAACTCCACCATAGGGAATAGATGCACTCTCCCATGTAGATTAAGTGGCAGGGCTCCCCATCCATCTAGTCGGTCCTTCAAAGCTGCAATCCTATTACCAATATTCATCAGATGTATTTCCGATGTTTTTTTAGGAATCTGTACTCCCAGGTATTTGAGTGACTCTGATGCCCATCGTAGTGGGAACTCTGTTCCCCACAACTGCCTCACATTATTATCTGTGGCCAACGCTAATGATTTTGAGTAATTTATTTTAAAACCGGCGAAGTCCCCGTATTCCCTAAAGAGTTCTAATAGGGCTTCCAGTGATCTTTTTGGTTGCGTTAAATGGACCAACAGGTCGTCCGCGAAAGCAGATATCTTAAACCCCTCAGATCCCCATTTTACCCCCTCTATTTCTGGATGGTCCATAATTTCCCTGATCAATGGGTCTAGGACTAAGACAAATAGCAGGGGCGAGAGAGGACACCCCTGTCTCGTGCCCCTCCCAATCGGAAACAGAGGCGACTGTTCCCCATTGATCCATAAATATGCCTGTGGATTTACATATAGGGCTCCTATCGCATCCTGGAAAGCCCCTTCGATGCCCATCTTTATCAACACCGCAAATAGGAAGCCCCACACCACTTTATCAAAGGCCTTCTCTGCATCAAAACTGACCACCAGAGAAGGCCGTTTCTGTCTTTCCACTGTCTCCAGGGATGCCAACAGGGCCCTCACATTTTTTGCCACTGTTCTCCCTCGCACAAACCCAGCTTGGGGGGATGCTATTAGTCCAGGCAAGAGTTTTGCCAGTCTATTTGCCAGTATCTTTGCATATAATTTAAGATCACTATTTAATAGGGAGATTGGTCTATATGCACTGACGTCAGTGTCTTCCTTCCCAGGCTTTCGTAATAAAATTATTTTTGCTATATTAAGGGAGTCTGGCATTGTCCCAGTTGAGATCATGTGGTTATATAAATCTAACAGAGGGGGTGTGACCTGCTCCTGCAGGATCTTATAAAATGCTACACTAAACCCATCCGGCCCTGGCGCTTTGTGCAAATCACTTTGTTGTAAGGCCAGCATCAATTCCCCTTCCTCAATAGGTTTGTTCAGAGTCTCCCTCTGTTCCTCAGTGATCTTGGGCAAATTTTGGTTTATTAAATATAGGTTACTGTCTTCTACAATATCCGTGGGTTTTGCGTATAGAGCCCTAAAATAATCCCTAAATCTCCCTATAATACCTCCAGTTTCCTTTATGAGATTCCCTCCTCCATCTTTCACTTGTAGGATCCTTGAGGGCCCTTTCTTCCCTTGTACTAACCTGCCCATTAGTGCACCTGCTTTATTTCCATATTGGAATAATTGGTGTTTATAGTACATTTGCGTTTTGTGTGCTCTTTGATGAAGAAGCTCATTTAGGTTTTTCTGGGTTATGAGCAGCTCCTTCTTGTTCTCGTCCGTTACTTCCTCCCCTAATCTCTTCCTTCTCACCCGAACCTCCCTTTCCAGACGGAGGATCTCTTTGTCCCTCATTCTCCTAACTCTAGCTCTATAAGCTATTACCTCCCCCCTCATTACAACTTTGGCTGTTTCCCAGTATAGCGCCACCTCCTGTCTGTGACCTCCGTTAAATTGTTGGAAATCCTGCCATTTTTCACTGATAAAAGGCTTAAAATTTGGTTCTCTATACAGTTCAAATGGGAATCTCCATCCTCCCCTCCCAAGCCCCCCTCCCGTAACCTGTAATTCAAACCATACCATCGCGTGGTCCGATATCTCGCATGGGCCTATCTCTGCTTTTGGCACTTGGGAAAACAGTGCTGGAGATATGAGAAAGTAATCTATACGGGACTGGGTCAAGTGCGCTCTGGAGGTATGTGTGTAGTCCCTCTGCGAAGGGTGCAATATTCTCCACACATCTATCAGGTTGAGGGCTGAGCAAAGGAAAGGCACACCCCTTGATTGAAATCTATGCTGCAGACCCGGTTTACTACATCTATCCAGCTCCGGATCTATCACCATATTAAAGTCCCCTCCGAGTATTACATTGCCCCCCTGGTATGGGCCCAACAGTTCCAATAATTTGTTATAAAATTTCTTGTCATATACATTGGGTGCATATATGTTGCACAAAATATATGAAGTTGTGCCTATTTCCACTTCCATTATCACTATTCGGCCTTCCTCATCTCGTTTTATTAGTTTAGTTCGCATTTGCAGGCCCTTCCGTATTAGTATCAGCACTCCTCCTTTTTTCCCTTGTGCTGGTGAGCCTACTGCCTGTTCTACCCAACCCTTCTGGAATTTGTTATGCTCTTTATTTGAGAGATGGGTCTCCTGGAGGAATGCTATGTCCGCTCTGTGTCTCTGCAGAGCCTGCAGTACTTTAGTACGTTTCACCGGAGAGGAGATCCCCCCCACATTCCAGGATATTAACCTAATTGGGGTCATCCTTTTGTTTTACAACCATTACAGTATCTGATAACTTTCCCATTCTGAAGAGCGCCCCCCAGCCCCTGGGCACCCTCCTGTCTTTGATCTGCAGTTGCGATCCGTATGCGGCTGTCCAAACCAACAAGGTAAATAATATATATATGTAAAAAAAAAAAAAAAAAAAACCCCTTACTCTCCTTACTCCTTTCCATGGTTCCCCTTTCCCCTTCCCCATCTTCCCCCTATCCCTCCCTTCCACCACCTCTGTACTCCTTCCTTTCCTGACCTGTTGTTCTCGCTAGAGAACGAGTCACGCCCCCCCCCCCTTTCCCCCCTAGCGCTGACTTCCAGATTTGATATTTTACCCTTTGTTAATTATAAGTTTCTAACTTTTATACAGTCCTGCTTCCTGTTATACATAGTATTGGCCTTAAATTTACATCTTTTCTATGTGAGCTTAGGCACGGCCTTTGATACAGGGAACTTTGATACAGGTCCCTATAGGGGCCTAGATAATCCCTGCGGTGATATGCATTCTACCTTTCTATATAGTCCTTACAGTTCTGTCAGCATTATAGGTATTTAGTGTCTGGGCTTACTCCAACCAAGCCTTTATCACCTCCTTTTCACTGATCTCCTGGGCTGCTGTTCCGTGCGGCCTCGCTTCCTTCCTCCGGTCTCAGCTCCATTTTGTTAGCAAAGTGTAAGGCCTCCACATGTGAACTGAAGAGGTGTTGTTTGCCCTTGTACTGAATTCTTAGTTTGGCAGGAAACATTAGCGCGAAGTTCGCTCTTTTTTCATACAGGTTCTTGCATACTTCTACAAATTGCCTGCGCTGGGCTGCTACTGCAGTTGAAAAGTCTTGAAAACAGAGGACAGTGCGTGCCTCATACTGCACCTTGCCTCTCCCTCTCCATGCTCGTAATATTTCTTGCTTGTGGGTGTAATTGAGGATTTTACAGATTATCACACGAGGTCTTTCTGAGTCCTGTCCCGCACGGCCCAACCGATGTGCTCGCTCAATTTTTAACTCCTTCTCCAACCCAGGTAAATTCAGTACCTTAGGCAGCCATGTTTCAAGAAAGTCCCGCAGCTCTACTTCACGTATTGACTCCGGGAGCCCCACCAGTCTGAGATTGTTCCGGCGTGATCTATTTTCTAGATCTTCTATTTTAGCTTCCAGTTTGTTTAGTTGTTCCCTCATTTGTTCTTGCTTATTATCTCTCTGCTGGCACTGATCTTCCACATCCGACAGTCTCTGCTGAAACCCAGTCAAATCTGTGCGTAAGCTTTCTAATTTGCCGTCCATTTGCACTATTTGATCTGAGATTTTCTGTAATTTTTTGTCGACGGATGCCTCTAACAAAGCGGAAACCTCCGCGGCTATCTCTGCTGCCCAGGCGGAACTCACCGCTTCGCTCGACGCGCCAACCTCCGCCATTTTGTTTTCACCCGTGCGGCTCCTTGTGCTGTCTTTCCGGCTGATTTTTGTGGCCATTCCGACCCGAATCGCTGTTCGCTAGCCGTTGTGCACACCAGGGAGGTTTCCCGAGCCTTTCCAGCTCAATTTTGTGGGTTCTCTACAGATGCGTGCAGCGCTAGGGGAAGT